>NC_081788.1:7910322-8045322 GCF_963082965.1 Carassius carassius | reverse complement strand
TTCTAGCATCATGCTAGCAACTTGCTAGTCACATGCTAGTCATGCTAGAAACAAGCTAGCAACATGCTAATCATGCTAAAATCATGCTAGCAACATGCTAGTCGCATGCTAGTCATGCTAGAAACATGCTAACAACATGCTAATCATGCTAAAATCATGCTAGCAAAACATGCTAGAAACATGCTAACAACTTGCTAGTCGCATGCTAGTCATGGTAGAAACATGCTAATCATGCTGACAACATGCTAGCGACATGCTAGTAACTTGCTAATCATGCTAGCGACATGGCTAGTCACTTGCTAATTATGCTAGTGACATGCTAGATACCTTGCTAATCATGCTAAGTACATGCTAGTCACTTGCTAATCATGCTAGCAACATGCTAGCAACTTTGCTAATCATACTAATGATGGTAGTCACTTGCTTGTAATGCTAGCAATATGTTTTAAACTTCTTAAACTTTTAAATCGTTTTAAACTTTTCACATTTTCAAACTTTTCAAACTTTCTAAACTTTCTAAACTTTTCAAACTTTCTGGTCAGGCTTTCTCAAGCCAACTTAAAGTTTGTCTCAACAAACTTTTTTTTCTAGTTGTCATTGCTCTATTGTGATAGTGTTCTCACCTCATCTCTGTAGGCCGTCTTTTCATTTGTGATGAAACCCAGGATTGATGTGTCATCAGCAAACTTAAAGATGATATTGAAACTGTGTTAGGCATTACAGTCATTAATGAACAGAGTATAGGACGGAGCTAAGAACACCGCCCCGTCAGCGAGTCCATTATCCAGTTGCAGAGATAAGAGTTCAGTCCTAGATCTCTGAGCTTTGTGATACGTTTTGATGGGGTGATGGTGTTAAACACAGAGCTGTAAAAACATTTTTGAAGGACCGGTTCAATTATGGTTTCCTTAAAGCAGGTGGGAATCACAGACAGTCTGAGGGAGAAATTGAAGATGTCTGTAAGCACCTCCGCTAGCTGGTTGGTCCGTGACTGTGTGTAAGCAGTTCCACAAGAGTTTGAGATTAGATCCCTGAATGTTTTCAATCATCTTGTCTTTATAGGCTCTTTTTGCAGAACTGATAGCTCTCTGAAGATCATATCTGGCCCTTCTGTATGCCTCAGTGTCACCAGAGTTGTAGGCTGAAATAAGATCTTTGAGTTTGGCCCTGCAGCATTCATCCAGGGTTTCTGGTTTGGAAAGGTTTTAAACCAGATTTTTGGGATAGTGTTTTCAGTGCACATACTGATGTAATCGGTGACAGAGTTTGTATATTCCTCAATGTCTGTGGCAGCTGCATCCCGAAAGATCTGCCAATCCGTTGTGTGAAAGCAGTCCTGAAGTGTGAAGATGGCTTCCTTCCTGCATTGATGGATTGTCCTGATAAGTGTTTTCCTGTTTTAGCTTTTGTTTGTATGCAGGCAGAGGAAGAATGGATGAGTGATCTGCTTTACTGAAGGCAGGGCGGGGGAGGGGTTTGTTACTGTTTTTGAGTGCTGTGTAGCAGTGATCAAACGTCTGATCTGCTCAAGTGTGAAAAGTCATGTGTTTGGTAGAATTTACGTAAGTGAGCAAGGGTTGGCGCTGTAATGTATGCTAGATAATGTAGAGTTGTGTGGAGCTGTGCTGGGGAACATGAACAGTGATAAAAGGCTAACATGTTAGCTCACTTACCTTTTGACAGAACTTTTCTTTGTTTCACTGTTATGTATGTGTAGATTTGATAACATTAAAATAAAAAAGTGGTTTTATGCAAAGGAATCAGTAAATGATCTTGCTAATGTACATGCATTTCAGACACAACTTTGTGCTCTAATTGTGTAGTGAATTGTGCTAGAATTTTATATTTTTATCGTGCTATAACTGTGCTATAACTGTGTTATAAGCATCTGCTTTTGCTGATTAGGAGATCCCGCTTGTGGTAGTTGGAGGCACTGTAGACTACCTTTATAAAAGAAGTTAAATCTAAAGCAAAGACCATTTGGATGCTTCGGTTTCTCGTGTAATGGTCTCGCACGAGTGACGAGAGAAGTCCTGACGTTGGGGGTTGGGAACCGCATTGCTGGGGGAGGAGAGCAGATCACATGGCCTGAATGCGTCAGCACTAAGAGCCAACCCTACTGGCTAGATGGCTGCCTGATCAGCATGCTGGTCTGTTTCTTGGTGGAAAAGCCAAATAACACCAAATATATAGTTAAAAGGATAAGTAAGGCATGGCTATATGTACATCTGTATCTTGCAGCAACCCAAATGTGCTTGTATTCTCTTGGTAAATGACAAAATCATGGTTTAACTGCTCACCACCTTTGTGAAAACCTTCCCCAAGACACTGCTATATATACCAGACGTCTAGGCTACTTGTTCGTGCTTGCTTCGGCAGCACATATACTAAAATTGGAACGATACAGAGAAGATTAGCATGGCCCCTGCGCAAGGATGACACGCAAATTCGTGAAGCGTTCCTCATTTTTGGACATTTTTAATCGATTAACGTAATTAAGATTAAGTTGGATAAAAAAAAAGTCCTTTTGAAATGCATAGAAAGTGCCCAAAACATTTATGTATATCAAACTTTGTGAAATGACAGTGTGGTGGTGTTTTATTCACCATTGATTTATGATGTAGCAGCACCCCAGTACAACGCAGGAGCTCCAGTTTAACCCTCTCTCGCAGAGTGAACTTTGCTGACTAACTGTGAATACAAGAACACTGTAAAAACTAGAAATAAAGTTTGTATACAAACTTTAAGTTGGCTTGAAAAAGCCTAGCCTGAAAGTTTGACGTGGTTTTAAAAGCTTAAAGTTTGAGGGTTTTCGGTTTTAACTAATTGAAGTAGTTTTACACTTTTGAAGGCAATACAATCAATTAGAAAAAGAGATAAGAATAGATAAGAAACGGTAAACTAGCATGTTTTTAGCATGGTTAAGAAGTGTTGCTAACATGATTATCAAGTTACTAGCATGTCACTAGCGTGTTTCGAGCATGATTTGCAAGTGAGTAGAATGTCACTAGCGTGTTTCCAGCATGATTAGCAATTTTCTGGTATGATTACCAAGTGAATAATATGATCAGCAAGTTACTAGCATGTTGCTAGCATGTTTCCAGCATGATTTGCAAGTGAGTAGAATGTCACTAGCGTGTTTCCAGCATGATTAACAATTTTCTGGTATGATTACCAAGTGAATAATATGATCAGCAAGTAACTAGCATGTTGCTAGCATGTTTCCAGCATGATTTGCAAGTGACAAGAATGTCACTAGCGTGTTTCCAGCATGATTAGCATTTTTCTGGCATGATTACCAAGTGAATAATATGATCATCAAGTAACTAGCATATTGCTAGCATGTTTCCAGCATGATTTGCAAGTGACTAGAATGTCACTAACGTGTTTCCAGCATGATTAGTATGTCGCTAGCATGTTGTTGGCATTATTACAAAGTTACTAACATGATTAGCAAGTAACTAGCATGTTGCTAGCATGTTTCCAGCATGATTTGCAAGTGAGTAGAATGTCACTAGCGTGTTTCCAGCATGATTAGCAATTTTCTGGTATGATTACCAAGTGAATAATATGATCAGCAAGTAACTAGCATGTTGCTAGCATGTTTCCAGCATGATTTGCAAGTGACTAGAATGTCACTAGCGTGTTTCCAGCATGATTAGCATTTTTCTGGCATGATTACCAAGTGAATAATATGATCAGCAAGTAACTAGCATATTGCTAGCATGTTTCCAGCATGATTTGCAAGTGACTAGAATGTCACTAACGTGTTTCCAACATGATTAGTATGTCGCTAGCATGTTGTTGGCATTATTACAAAGTTACTAACATGATTAGCAAGTAACTAGCATGTTGCTAGCATGCTTCCAACATGATTTGCAAGTGAGTAGAATGTCACTAGTGTGTTTCCGGCATGATTAGCATGTTGCTGGCATGATTACCAAGTGGCTAACATGATTAACTAGCATGTTGCTAGCATGTTTCCAGCATGATTTGCAAGTGACTAGAATGTCACTAGCGTGTTTCCAGCATGATTAGCATTTTTCTGGCATGATTACCAAGTGAATAATATGATCAGCAAGTAACTAGCATATTGCTAGCATGTTTCCAGCATGATTTGCAAGTGACTAGAATGTCACTAACGTGTTTCCAGCATGATTAGTATGTCCAATTGAATAATAATTGTATGACCAAGTGAATATGATCAGCAAGTCTTCTTCTTCTTCTTCTTTTTCTTTCGGCTGCTCCCATTAGGGGTCGCCACAGCGGATCATCCGTCTCCATACCACCTTGTCCTCTACATCTGCCTCTTTTACACCAACTACCTGCATGTCTTCCCTCACCACATCCATGAACCTCCTCCTTGGTCTTCCTCTTTTCCTCCTTCCTGGTGGCTCCATCCTCAGCATTCTCCTACCAATATAATTCATGTCCCTCCTCTGCACATGTCCAAACCATCTCAATCTCGCCTCCCTCACCTTGTCACCAAAACGTCCAACATGCGCTGTCCCTCTAATAAACTCATTTCTAATCTTGTCCATCCTCGTCACTCCCAACGAAAACCTTAACATCTTCAGCTCTGCTACCTCCAGCTCCGCCTCCTGCCTTTTACTCAATGCCACTGTCTCTAACCCATACAACATCGCAGGTCTCACCACAGTCCTATAAACTTTTCCTTTCATTCTTGCAGATACTTTACTATCACAAATCACTCCTGTCACTCTTCTCCACCCACTCCACCCTGCCTGCACTCTTTTCTTCACTTCCCTAACACACTCTCCATTACTTTGCACTGTTGACCCCAGGTACCTGAACTCCTCCACCTTCTTCACCTCTTCACCCTGTAACCGCACCACTCCACTGCCCTCCCTCTCATTTACGCACATGTACTCTGTCTTACTCCTACTGACTTTCATTCCCCTCCTCTCCAGCACGTACCTCCACCTCTCCAGGCTCTTCTCAACCTGCTCACTACTCTCACCACAAATCACAATATCATCCGCAAACATCATAGTCCAGGGAGACTCTTGTCTGACCTCGTCCGTCAACCTGTCCATCACCACTGCAAACAGGAAAGGGCTCAGGGCCGATCCTTGATGCAGTCCAACCTTCACCTTGAACCAGTCTGTCGTTCCTACTGCACACTTCACTGCAGTCACACTGTCCTCATACATGTCCTGCACCACCCTCACATACTTCTCTGACACACCTGACTTCCTCATACAATACCACAACTCCTCTCTTGGCACTCTGTCGTACGCTTTCTCTAGATCCACAAATACACAATGCAGCTCCTTCTGTCCTTCTCTATACTTCTCCATCAACGTTCTCAAAGCAAATATGGCATCTGTGGTGCTCTTCCTCGGCATGAAACCATACTGTTGCTCACAGATGGTCACCTCTTCTCTCAGCCTGGCTTCCACTACTCTTTCCCATAACTTCATGGTGTGACTGATCAACTTAATTCCCCTGTAGTTACTGCAGTTCTGCACATCTCCCTTATGCTTAAAGATCGGTACCAGCACACTCCTTCTCCATTCCTCAGGCATCCTCTCACCTTCCAAAATCTTGTTAAACAATCTGGTTAAAAACTCCACTGCCATCTCTCCTAAACATCTCCATGCTTCTACCGGTATGTCATCTGGTCCAACTGACTTTCCACTCTTCATCCTCTTAATTGCTGCTCTCACTTCCTCCTTACTAATCCTATCCACTTCCTGCTTTACTAACACCACATCATCCAACCTTCTCTCTCTCTCATTTTCCTCGTTCATCAGCTGCTCAAAATACTCCCTCCATCTTCTCAACAAACTCTCCTCACTAGTCAACACATTTCCATCTCCATCCTTTATTGCTCTAACTTGCAACACATCCTTCCCAGCTCGATCTCTCTGCCTGGCCAATCGGTACAAATCCTTTTCTCCTTCCTTAGTGTTCAACCTCTCATACAGCTCCTCGTATGCCTTTTCCTTGGCTTTCGCCACATCCCTCTTTACCTGTTGCCGCATCTCCTTGTACTCCTGCCTACTTTTCTCATCACCCTGTCGATCCCACTTCTGTTTTGCTAACCTCTTTCCCCTTATGCTCCCCTGCACTTCCTCATTCCACCACCACATCTCCTTGTCTTCCTTTCTATTTCCAGATGTCACACCAAGTACCTTTCTAGCTGCCTCCCTCATCACTCCTGCGGAAGTTTCCCAATCATCCAGCACCTCTTCACCACCACCTAGCCTCTGTCTGACCTCTTCCCTGAACCTCACACTACAGTCTTCCTCCTTCAGTTTCCACCATCTTATTCTTCTTTCAGTCCTTACTCTCCTCCTCTTCTTCTTCGTCTCTAAAACCATCCTACAGACCACCATCCGATGCTGTCTAGCTACACTGTCCCCTGCCAACACCTTACAGTCTCCAATCTCCTTCAGGTTGCATCTCCTACATAGAACATAGTCCACCTGTGTGCACCTTCCTCCACTCTTATAGGTCACCCTATGATCCTCCTTCTTCTTAAAATACGTATTCACCACTGCCATTCCCATCCTTTTAGCAAAATCTACCACCATCTGCCCTTCCACATTTCTCTCCTTTAGGCCATACCTACCCATAACCTTCTCATCACCTCTGTTCCCCTCACCTACATGTCCATTAAAGTCTGCCCCAATCACCAATCGTTCATTTCTAGGTACACCATCTACCACTTCATCTAATTCACTCCAGAATCTTTCCTTCTCCTCCATCTCACAGCCGACTTGTGGAGCATAGGCACTGATGACATTTATCATCATCCCTTCAACTTCCACCTTCACGATCATCACCCTATCAGAAACTCTCTTCACCTCCACTACACTCTTACTGTACTCTTCCTTCATAATCACCCCTACACCATTTCTCTTTCCATCCACACCATGATAGAACAGTTTAAACCCACCTCCAATGTTTCTGGCCTTACTCCCTTTCCACTTGGTCTCCTGAACACACAACATATCTACCCTTCTCCTCTCCATCATATCAGCTAACTCTCTCCCTTTACCAGTCATAGTGCCAACATTTAAAGTACCAACCCGAACCTCCACTCTCCTACACATCTCCTTTCCCCGTCGCCTCTGTAGACGTCTTCCTCCTCTCCTCCTCCTCCTTCGGCCGACAGTAGCCCAATTTCCACCAGTACCCTGTTGGCTAACGATACCTGAGGCGGTCGTTGTTAACCCGGGCCTCGACCGATCCGGTATGAAATTCTTATTCGTGACCCGCATATTTGATTTGGCACATGTTTTACGCTGGATGCCCTTCCTAACGCAACCCTCCCCATTTATCCGGGCTTGGGACCGGCACTAAGAGTGCACTGGCTTGTGCCTCCCTAATGGCTGGGTTGAATATGATCAGCAAGTAACTAGCATTAAAAAGTAAATAGCATGTTGCTAGCATTATTAACAAGTAACTAGCATTTGTTAGCATTAACAAGTTATTAGCATGTTGTTAACACATTTCTATGTTAATCCAGGTAAAACCAGTTGATTCAGTAATAAAAAATTTTTAAAAAAAAAACGTATAAAAACAATCTTTGACCAGCGTGACCTGCTAAAACAGAGTCCATAAAACACTTTAAAACCAACTTGGGAGACCAGCCAAAGCAACCAATCAGCTTAGGCTGGTTTTAGCTGCATTTTCAGTATGGAGTTTTTAAGCTTTCCTTTGGCAGTAGGCATCTTAAAAAAACCTTAAGTCTTATAGTATAAAAGTTTTCACCCCCTCAACTAAAGTCTATGGGATTTTAGGTGGTTTTGATAGTATGGTTTACGAAAACCGTAAGCAGGATCAGTTAGAAAAGATAAAGCAACCTGAGTCTGACCCGAGTTTGGTGGTGGTAACTTCAAAAGTCTAGGAAGAGATACATTTTAAAATTGTCTCAGAAGTTACTAGCCTGTTTCTAGCATGATTAGCATTTTAATGGCATGTTGCTTGCATGGTTCTTGCATGATTAACAAGTTCCTAACATGCTACTAACATGTTAGCATGATTAACATTTTACTAGCATGATGTTAACAAGTAGCAATTTACTAGCATGTTTCTATCTTGATTGGCACGCTACTAGCATATTTTTAACATTAGCAAGTTACTAGCATGATGTTAACATGATGAGCCAGTTTCTAATATGTTGCTAGCACAATTAGCATGTTATTAGCATGGTTCTAGTATTATTAACATGTTTCTTGCATGATCAGCATGTTACTAGCATGTTGTTAACATGATTAGCAAGTTACTGGTATGTTGTTTGCATGTTTCTATGCCAATACAGTTAAAACCAATTGATTCAGTAAAAATCCATCTTAAAACCAGCTTAGGCTGGTTGCCTAGTCTTAGCTAGTTTAAGTCAAAAATATCTGGGTTAAGCTTGGTTGGTCTTTTAGCAGGTCTCACAGCTTGACCAGCTAAGACCAGTCTGACCAGCTTAAAGTCTCATTGTACAAAAGTTTTGATGGGGAAAAAAAAGTCTATGGGATTTTAGGTGGTTTTGATAGTCTGGTTTACAAAAACCATAAGCTTAAGTTAGAAAAGATATAGCAACCTGAGTCCGACAAGTCTGAAGGTCTGACCCAAGTTTGGTGGTTGTAGTTTAAAAGCTCTAGGAGGAGATGGTGTTTAAATTTTGGTTCATAATAATAATGTTTAAATGGTAGATCAGTAAGTTGCCTTTTCAAGCCATTTTAAGATATCAACAGAATAGCCACAAAAACGAGTGACAACTTCATGAACTAGTTTCAGACCATGGCAATGTGATGACACTTAGGGCACTTTTCCACTGTGTGGCACGGCTCTGTTTGCGTTTCCACTGCAGTTTAGTGGCGCTTTAGAGCACACATGCCGTTATAGTTGCGCTGCCTCTATTGCTGCGATTCGTGAAAAAAAATTTCATTCTGGGTCATCCCATTTAAGCTCTCGCTGGATCTGCTCATCTGATATCAACAAGAGGAACGTCTGTACTTCCTCAACACAACAAAACGGTTGTGTTCGATCCTTCGCTGGCTGTGCTGATTTAAATCTAGTGGTTCTGTTGTGTTTGTGTTGTAAGTTCAGTGACGCAGATAGTGATGATTCTCTCCAGCCTATCAGTGATCAGTAGAGTTTACACGTCACGTTTTGGTAAAAGTGAACCGTACCGAACTGTACCGTGCAGTGAAAAAGCACCATAAGGAGCATTTCAATTGAAAGATATAACTGTCATTCTTTTACTGTTTCTTTAGGTAGTACAGAATACAGAGCCGGCGGTTCATGTGAGAGGCCAGGAGTCCCTTACTGCCTCAATGCTGGCGGCTGCACCATTAAAAGAGCAGAAACAACTTCTAGGTATGGGATGCGCACACACAGTCACTTCAAAGTTAAAGTTGTGAGCTAGTAAAGTTTGAATCATGTTATAGCTCCTGCTTCTTACACCAGTGATGGTAACCTAAATTAATAACTCTCTTCAGTAGAGGGTGAAGTGTGACACTTTACAGGATCTATTTAGTGTAAAGCAGAAGATTATCATATGGCTTCAGAAGGCTTGGAATGTAGCACACAATCTATGTACTACATCATAACATGAGGAAAACAACCAATCTTTGCATCCCATTCAGGTGAGCGGCTGTATCCACTTATCCAGGCCTTGTATCCGACTCTTGCGGGAAAGATTACAGGCATGCTGCTGGAGATCGACAACTCTGAACTGCTGCACATGCTCGAGGCTCCAGAGTCCCTGCACTCCAAGGTTCACCTGCTCAAAACATGTACTTAACTATCAAACAAAATCTGGTCTTAGACTGATTATTGTGCTTTTTTCTGTACTGTGTAGGTTGAAGAGGCTGTAGCTGTTCTTCAGGCTCATCAAGCCAAGGAACTGTCTGCAAAGTAAAGGAGCACTGTAATTCAGGTAATTTGCTTGCATTCTTCTATCTTAATATTTGGCCTTAATTGTGTACAATGCCAATTTAATAGCACATGCGAGTGTCCCATACAAATGTCAACGAACTTAAATATTTTTGCAGGCATGCACACTGAATGTCTGTGAGAGTTGTTCCAGAGAACAGGGAAAAAGAAAACCGCACCTCATGTGCTATTAAATGCATGGTTCACACCCTACAAATGTCCTTTTGCTCTCCACAGTGTTAAGTTTTTGATTTTGATTATAAAAAGAAAAAATAAAATGGGGGGGGGGGGGGGGTGGAAGGAAGATTGAAAAAAAAATGCAAAAAAATATTTTTTGAAATTTCTTTGTGCAATAAAAATGATCCTGGCTTAATGGACATGGAAAAAGAGTTTTTGAGTGTCTTATTCTTATAACAGTGATTTGAGTTTGTGGCGTGGACACCTTTGCAAGGACACTTGCAGAGCTTTTTATTAAAATCAGCTTTGCTTTTAAATGTGTGTAATAGATTTATCAGTTTTGTAGAGCTGAACATACAGTAAGCACAACCTGAGATGTACAGTCCAATATACAAAGCTTGTAATTGTAGAATGTATTGTTAATATTTGTTAATATTGAAAATATCCGATGAATTTGAGTGTTTTGGTCTGCTATTAACTTGAGATACTCCTAGGCAACTAGAGCAGGTATGTACACTTTTGTTGGTATTTTATTAATATTAGAATTGAATGTGAGAATTTTGTACGTTGATTTAGCACATCTCTTTTTGCTGACCGGTGCCCTTGAAATGTAAACATTACAATTATTAATTGCAATCGTTTTCGTAAAAAGTTGTATTAAGTTGTTGCAAGCATTTTGCAGATTTTGCATACAATTATTCATTATTTGAATAATGGAGAAAATGTTTCAGACTCTATAATTTTATTGGCTGCTGAAGAAAATGTAGCAGGAGACTTCTATCTGTGATTAGATGCATGAATCCACAAATATGAGTGGTTACACTGTAGAATATGGAAACTTTGAATTAAGGAATTGGATCCAACCATAGACCGTAAAAGAAAGGATCCAACTTCGCCGTTATTCCGTTTGTGCAGTAAAATACTGAAACTGAAGACCGAATTGATGCTGCTATTAATGAACAAAGGCATATCCTATACTCGAGAGCCACCTAGTGGAAGAGAAAGCCATAACTTAGACTTGTCTAGTTGTGGAGAAACCATGACTTTTACTTGTCTTGAGCCCCTTTAGCGGTGAACTGACGCATTAAAGTTAAACGCAACCAAAAATAAGCTTTCAAGTTTTGCATTGCTTCTTAGAACCTTAAATCATATTTCTGTAGATTTGTAGAGGATTTGTGATGGTATTAATTGAGTGAGGGAAGCTGCTGTAAGGTAGATAATGTAGAGTTGTGTGGAGCTGTGCTGGGGAACAGTAACAAACGCTAACATGTTAGCTCAATTTCCTTTTGAAAAACTGTCTTTAATTTTAAACATACTCCGGGTAGGTAGGATAATTTTAAGTGACCTTTTGAAATGTATTTTAGACTGACTAATTCAGACAATTTTGTTTCTTAACGGTTATAAACGTTTGTTTGTGCAGATGATAAGATCCCTCTTGTGGCAGATAGAGGCGTTGTAGCCTCTTACTTATGTTGAGGGTTGTGAACTTCAGTGCGGTGGGAGGAGAGCAGATCACATGGCCTGAATGAGTCTGCACAGAGAGCCAATCCTTTTGGCTAGAGGGCCCCCTAATTTGCATGCTTCATTGTTTCTTAGCAGAAAATAGTAAATATCACCAAATATATAGTTTAAAGGATCAGAAATCCATGTGTATACTTATATACAGTACTTATATCTGTATAACTCAGTTGTACTGGTCCTGTCTTAGTAAATGACTAAATCATGGTTTAACCGCTCAGCACCTTCGAGAAGACGTGGCTATTAGTCATTGAATGGGTATGATACATGCAGTTAAATGAAAATATATATACAGGTCCTTTTCTAAAAATTAGCATATTGTGATAAAGTTCATTATTTTCCATAATGTAATGATAAAAATTAAACTTTCATATATTTTAGATTCATTGCACACCAACTGAAGTATTTCAGGTCTTTTATTGTTTTAATACTGATGATTTTGGCATACAGCTCATGAAAACCCAAAATTCCTATTTTAAAAAATTTGCATATCATGAAAAGGTTCTCTAAACAAGTTATTAACCTAATCATCTGAATCAACTAATTAACTCTAAACACCTGCAAAAGATTCCTGAGGCTTTTAAAAACTCCCAGCCTGGTTCATTACTCAAAACCGCAATCATGGGTAAGGCTGCTGACCAGAAGGCCATCATTGACACCCTCAAGCAAGAGGGTAAGACACAGAAAGAAATTTCTGAACGAACAGGCTGTTCCCAGAGTGCTGTATCAAGGCACCTCAGTGGGAAGTCTGTGGGAAGGAAAAAGTGTGGCAAAAAACGCTGCACAACGAGAAGAGGTGACCGGGCCCTGAGGAAGATTGTGGAGAAGGACCGATTCCAGACCTTGGGGGACCTGCGGAATCAGTGGACTGAGTCTGGAGTAGAAACCTCCAGAGCCACCGTGCACAGGCGTGTGCAGGAAATGGGCTACAGGTGCCGCCATTCCCCAGGTCAAGCCACTTTTGAACCAGAAACAGCGGCAAAAGTGCCTGACCTGGGCTACAGAAAAGCAGCACTGGACTTATGGACAAATTTTGCATGTCATTTGGAAATCAAGGTGCCAGAGTATGGAGGAAGACTGGGGAGAAGGAAATGCCAAAATACCTGAAGTCCAGTGTCAAGTACCCACAGTCAGTGATGGTCTGGGGTGCCATGTCAGCTGCTGGTGTTGGTCCAGTTTTATCAAGGGCAGGGTCAATGCAGCTAGCTATCAGGAGATTTTGGAGCACTTCATGCTTCCATCTGCTGAAAAGCTTTATGGAGATGAAGATTTCATTTTTCAGCACGACCTGGCACCTGCTCACAGTGCCAAAACCACTGGTAAATGGTTTACTGACCATGGTATTACTGTGCTCAATTGGCCTGCCAACTCTCCTGACCTGAACCCCATAGAGAATCTGTGGGATATTGTGAAGAGAAAGTTGAGAGACGCAAGACCCAACACTCTGGATGAGCTTAAGGCCGCTATCGAAGCATCCTGGGCCTCCATAACACCTCAGCAGTGCCACAGGCTGATTGCCTCCATGCCACGCCGCATTGAAGCAGTCATTTCTGCAGAAGGATTCCCGACCAAGTATTGAGTGCATAACTGAACAATTATTTGAAGGTTGCCTTTTTTGTATTAAAAACACTTTTCTTTTATTGGTCGGATGAAATATGCTAATTTTTTTAGACAGGCATTTTGGGTTTTCATGAGCTGTATGCCAAAATCATCGGTATTAAAACCATAAAAGACCTGAAATATTTCAGTTGGTGTGCAATGAATCTAAAATATATGAAAGTTAAATTTTTATCATTACATTATGGAAAATAATGAACTTTATCACAATATGCTAATTTTTTGAGAAGGACCTGTATATATATATAAAACAGTATAAGTTGTCATTCTATTTCCGAAGATTAATTAGACACGTAATTTATACGTTCTCTTATTGAGTTTGAAACTTAGTTAAACAAGTCTTAACTCTAGTTTCTTTTTTAAAATATGTTAGTGAAAATTAACATTTAATCATTATTTTGTTATCTGTGTTATTGACAAATGCTGAGTCAAATGAAACCTGAATGAAGTCCGACACATTTGTTTGAGTTTTTGAGGCTATCTGATTTGAAAATATGAATTCGGGGCTCCATAATGGGCTTACGGTGGGATGCTATCAGGAAGGATGATAATTTTCATTAACATAAATCCAGAGTATATTGAAGTTAGTGTTATTCACCATCCTTACCAAAGTCATCCATCTCCAGAGATATCCCCATCTTTTTTTTTGTGACTGATTAGTTCACATTTAAAATATTCATAACATAAAAACCACACATAACAAAGTTGATAAAGTATGACAGACAGAATGAACTTAGTGTCCATTAAGCATTTTAAACACACACACACACACATAATAATTATTTATTATAATTATTATTATTACAAAGGTAAATTAAGTTTTACAATGAATCATGATAGTTCAAGTTGTAAGGATCTATACAATAACTGCATTTCACTTTATCAGTCATGACTAAGCAGAATAGATATATGTCAAATCTATAATATTATATAGGTTTATGTCAATCATGAGGAACTGTGAATTCTTTTTAACCCTTGACAAATGTGAATATATGTATAAAATATTATGGATACGGAGTTCACAGAAAGTGTGGCCGTGATTAGATCAGTTAAGTTTATCCATTGTGTAACCCTACACTCAATTTGGTACAGACACAGTGTCTGAGTATGGACCAGTTCGATCAGAAGACTCGAATTCGCCTGTAGAGAATAAGGATGTCACAACAATAATGAGTCACTCACACAAGGTATGATATTTAACTGATTGTATTATGTTTGTGTTGAATAAAAAAAAACTCAATAACTGAAATGTATAAAACAAAAATAAATAAGAAAATACAGGAGAGAAAGAAAAAATAATTTATACATCACACAAAAACTGACTCAAAAGGTAAATATAATCACATGTCTTTTAAACACTGTTTATACAAATTAATGCATTAACCTTTTGTTTGTTCCCTTCTAGGTTTCGCTCGAAATTTGATTGATATGTTTTCATGGTTTTCATGGTCATGGTTCATGTCTTCATGATTGGTGTTTTCAGTCTCTAAGTAACTTCAGTTTTAGACTGATGGACTTCTGTTTCTGAAGAAATTTCTCTTAAGCAGTCCATACAAATTGAATAAAATTGTGAAATATGTCAAAAGTAGTTTCCCCCCTGAAGATTAAAAAAAAAAAAAAGTGAAAACCTGTTGATGATTTTCATTACATAGTATACAAACTGTGATATATAAAGATTTATAAATATTTTACATTCCTTAGCTGTAAATATATAAAATGTTTATGTTTCAATGTTGTCAATCCATCTATATTATAGGATCTAATATCTATCCAAATGGTTTTTACAATACCTAAAACATTTATTTTGTATTTTTGAAGTTTTATTCTGCACAGTAATGTTCATATTCAAACCATGGTAACTTTTCCACATTTTTAGAACTATGCCCAATATACATAGATTTTAGTATATTTTCAAGTATGTTACAGCACACTAAATCGGAAAGCATCTTTTTCACTATATACTGTGACGGTTTCATCTATATAACCTTTCAATTGAACTGCCTTTCATATTATCAAACTTTTAATTTGTGTCTCTATAGGGAAGTTATATTTGTCATTTTAAAAAAACACAGCTGATTTAATGGTTAATCAATTAATCTTTTTTTAAGTGTGGATCCGTGCACACGCTAATAGATAATATTACCCACAATCCATTGCACTCCGACGAAGGATTCGGTTCAGAACAACAAATATGATTAAAAAAACTTTAAAAAACTACAAACATGGTGAATGCGCTCAACCGAGGGTTAAGCAGAGAGGATTAGATAAAAGGGTTTAAGTTTATAATAACCAAGATTTAACTAGGTACAATATTTATTAAAAATAATAAAAAATAATAAATTGAAATAAATTATTTAATGTTATCTATGTTATACTTCATCTTAATGTAATGTAAAATTTTATAAACATCTGTTTGGCGTTAACTTTTAAATGCATCATTATGCAGAAAATATGAGTAGAGTTCTCTGCATGAAGACCCACAGCTGGCAGATCAACATGCTACTTCTCTTCTTTCTGATACGATATTAAGGTTAAATGAAATTAAATATGGAGAATGTTAACTGTGACAAGATGATTGACAGGCCAGTTTACAGTGACAGTGTGTGTAAATTATGCCACAGAGCATTTTGTTAAAGATGCAATTGTTGTGATATTGTGTCCCAAAGCTTACCTACTCTACACACTCAAAAGTGTGACCTTTTCTTCACCAAAAGAGTACATACTTTAAGGGCGTAGTATAAGTAGGCACATTTGGATGCAGCACTTGTCCCTGTTTTTATACAATCTATACTGTACACACGAAAACGCAAGGGTATCGATTTCAGATTCATCCACTCTGGCATCTGGTTTTAAAAGATAGCAGTTTCAGGCTCCCAAAACACGCGATCCATCTAGACTGAACACCGATACAATACAAAATTTGTACGTATACATTAACAGGTCTACACACTGACGGGCTCTAAACCAAGAACCGTTTCTTTCAGACATGTTCGACAATCTGAGAACCGATTAACTGATGATACTCAGCATACTTGCAACAGGCTAACTACATGCTAATCTTTGCTAGCAACAGGGTAACAACATGTTTATAATGCTAATAAAATGCTGTTAGAAACATGCTACCATAATGCTAACTACATGCTAATCATGCTAAAAACTTGCTAGCATCATGCTATTCACTTTAAAAACATACAAGCAACTTGTTAAATCATGTTATCAATGTGCTAAATTATGCTTACAACATGCTATCAACATCTATTTTTGTCATCTTCAAACTTCAAGGTTTTACAACTGTTTCAAACTTTCAGGCTAGACTTTCTGAAGTCAACCTAAAGTTTAACTTGAAATCTTTTACCTAATTATGAATTTTTCCCTCTCTACTATGTGTCATGTTTGTTGTGATTTTGCAAAGTGCTAAAGTTAATAAAACATATTTTTTAAAAAGAGAATATTTTGAGCATTGCATTATGAATGTTATTTACACTATAATGTTTTTTTTCCATATTGTTAGTAAATTTATAGATTTACTATATAGATTTCTAACTGTTTCCTAAGACATTTCACTTAGGCAGTCCACACAAATTGCATACATTGTGAAATATGTTTAAAAGTAGTTTCTCCCCCCTGAAGAAAAAAAAAGAGAGAGAGAAAACCTGTAAATGAATTTCATTACATAGTATCTATACAAACTGTGACATACAAAGATTAATACATATTTTACATTCCTTAGCTGTAAATATATAAAATGTTTATGTTTCAATGTTGTCAATCCATCTATATTATAGGATCTAATATCTATCCAAATGGTTAAAGAATGTTTTGTTTTCTTTATGTGAGCTTAACATCAAATGTACTATTTATATATTTTTGCACGTTGCATTGTAAATGTTATTTACTCTAAGGAATATCTATATTCTCAGTAAAGTAATACATTGATTATTGTTTAAACTGTATTAAGGATCTTTTTGAAGATTTTTACTGTAAAAACTCTGATTATTATACCTGTGATTAAAAAAACCTGTAATCTAAACCTGCTCATGAGATTTCATCACTTTTATTTTTTTGACAGTTGCACTTTCCAGTTAACTTACAGTGGCATGCTGTGGATTTCTAACCCTTTCTGAAGAAACTGAAGCAGCCCACACAAATTACATACATTGTGAAATCTATGTCAAAATCAAAACTTATGGATAAACATCATTACATTTTTTTACTTTGTACAATACCTAAAACATTTATTTTGTATTTTTGAAGTTTTATTCTGCACAGTAATGTTCATATTCAAACCATGGTAACTTTTCCACATTTTTAGAACTATGCCCAATATACATAAATTTTAGTATATTTTCAAGTATGTTACAGCACACTAAATCGGAAAGCATCTTTTTCACTATATACTGTGACTGTTTCATCTATATAACCTTTCAATTTAACTGCCTTTCATATTATCAAACTTTTAATTTGTGTCTCTATAGGTAAGTTATATTTATTATTAAAAAAAATCAAACTGATTTAATGGTTAATCAATTAATCATGTGTTAACTGTGGATCCTTGCACACGCTAATAGCTAATATTACCCACAATCCACTGCACTCCGGCGAAGGATTTGGTTCAGAACAACAAATATCAATAAAAAACGTAAAAAAAAACTACAAACATGGTGAATGCGCACAACCGAGGGTTAAGCAGAGAAGATTAGATAAAGGGGTTTAAGTTAATAATAACCAAGATTTATCTAGGTACAATATTGATTAAAAATAATAAAAAATAAATGATTTTTTTTATATACATTATGTAATGTAAAATTTTTATAAACATCTGTTTGGCGTTAACTTTTAAATGCATCATTATGCAGAAAATATGATTAGAGTTCTCTGCATGAAGACCCACGGCTGGCAGATCAACATGCTACTTCTCTTCTTTCTGATATGATATTAAGGTTAAATGAAATTAAATATGGAGAATGTTAACTGTGACGAGATGATTGACAGGCCAGTTTACAGTGACAGTGTGTGTAAATTATGCGACAGAGCGTTTTGTTAAAGATGCAATTGTTGTGATATTGTGTCCCAAAACTTACCTACTCTACACACTCAAAAGTGTGACCTTTTCTTCACCAAAAGAGTACATAGGGCGTAGTATAAGTAGGCACATTGGGACGCAGCACTTGTCCCTGTTTTTATACAATCTATACTGTACACACAAAAACGCAAGGGTATCGATTTCAGATTCATCCACTCTGGCATCTGGTTTTAAAAGATAGCAGTTTCAGGCTCCCAAAACACGCGATCCATCTAGACTGAACACCGATACAATACAAAATTTGTACATATACATTAACAGGTCTACACGCTGACGGGCCTCAAACCAAGAACCGTTTCTTTCAGACATGTTCGACAATCTGAGAACCGATTAACTGATGATACTCAGCATGCTAACAGGTGTACTACATGCTATTCTTGCTAGCAACAGGGTAACATGTTCATAATGCTAAAAAATGCTAGCAAGATGCTAATCTTGTTAGAAACATGCTAGCATAATGCTAACTACATGCTAATCATGCTAAAAACTTGCTAGCATCATGCTATTCACGTTAAAAACATACTAGCAACTTGTTAAATCATGTTATCAATGTGCTAAATTATGCTTACAACATGCTATCAACATCTATCTTTGTACATCTTCAAACTTCAAGGTTTTACAACTGTTTCAAACTTTCAGGCTAGACTTTCTGAAGTCAACCTAAAGTTGTCTTGAAATCTTTTACCTAATTATGAATTTTTCCCTCTCTACTATGTGTCATGTTTGTTGTGTTTTTGCAAATGATAAAGTTAATGAAACATATTATTTAAAAAAAGAGAATATTTTGAGCATTGCATTATGAATGTTATTTACACTATAATGTTTTTCCAAATTGTTAGTAAATTACTAGATTTATTTAGATTTAAATTATTATTTTTTCAACTGTTAAAACGTACCTAGAAAGAAAAAAACACCAGCAACTGCAAAACCCGATTATCTTGATTCAGAGCTGCTCAGGAGACTTCATGGTTAGTGATTTCAGTCTCTCAGTATCTTCACTGTTTGACTGATGAATTTCTAACTGTTTCCGAAGACATTTCACTTAGGCAGTCCACACAAATTACATACATTGTGAAATCTATGTCAAAATCAAAACTTATGGATAAACATCATTACATTTTTTTACTTTGTACAATACCTAAAACATTTATTTTGTATTTTTGAAGTTTTATTCTGCACAGTAATGTTCATATTCAAACCATGGTAACTTTCCACATTTTTAGAACTATGCCCAATATACATAGATTTTAGTATATTTTCAAGTATGTTACAGCACACTAAATCGGAAAGCATCTTTTTCACTATATACTGTGACTGTTTCATCTATATAAACTTTCAATTTAACTGCCTTTCATATTATCAAACTTTTAATTTGTGTCTCTATAGGTAAGTTATATTTATCATAAAAAAAATCTAACTGATTTAATGGTTAATCAATTAATTATGTTTTAACTGTGGATCCTTGCACACGCTAATAGCTAATATTACCCACAATCCACTGCACTCCGGCGAAGGATTTGGTTCAGAACAACAAATATCAATAAAAAACGTAAAAGAACTACAAACATGGTGAATGCGCACAACCGAGGGTTAAGCAGAGAAGATTAGATAGAGGGGTTTAAGTTAATAATAACCAAGATTTATCTAGGTACAATATTTATTAAAAATAATAACAAATAAATGATTATTATTTTTTATATATTATGTAATGTAAAATTTTTATAAACATCTGTTTGGCGTTAACTTTTAAATGCATCATTATGCAGAAAATATGATTAGAGTTCTCTGCATGAAGACCCACGGCTGGCAGATCAACATGCTACTTCTCTTCTTTCTGATATGATATTAAGGTTAAATGAAATTAAATATGGAGAATGTTAACTGTGACAAGATGATTGACAGGCCAGTTTACAGTGACAGTGTGTGTAAATTATGCGACAGAGCGTTTTGTTAAAGATGCAATTGTTGTGATATTGTGTCCCAAAGCTTACCTACTCTACACACTCAAAAGTGTGACCTTTTCTTCACCAAAAGAGTACATAGGGCGTAGTATAAGTAAGCACATTGGGACGCAGCACTTGTCCCTGTTTTTATACAATCTATACTGTACACACGAAAACGCAAGGGTATCGATTTCAGATTCATCCACTCTGGCATCTGGTTTTAAAAGATAGCAGTTTCAGGCTCCCAAAACATGTGATCCATCTAGACCAGGGATCAGCAACCTTTTCGGCATGACGTGCCATTTTTTATTTTTATGGTTAACCACTGTGCCAAGTGTGCACAGCCCCCCCCCACCCCGATATAATTCTGTATTTAAACGGTACATACACAATTTTTTATTATACGATAAAAAAAAGTTTTTTTAACGTTTAATCAACGTTAATGCACTGCTTTAATTGATGAACGTGCACACACAGACACACACACACACACAACACACACCACTCGCACACAGAGATCTGAGATCGTGCTGTGCAAAAAGTAGCATTCAGAAGCTCATAAACCTATGAGTGTTGTCACGCTACTTTTATTAATCGATACTGAATCGCTACATTATATTTCTCAACAACAAAGGGGCAAAATCGCTTCATTGTCTGCAGAGAGAGACAATTTACCCCCCCCCCCCACTTTCTTTCTCTCAAAATGGCCATATTTCAGAAAATTTTTCATCACTGGATATAGCTTTAGGTCATTTAACATTTCTATGGTAAAACGTATTATTAAAAGTTGACTAATGTTAATTGATTTGCAGCTTCATCTTACCTCACTCTCTTTAACGTTAAACTGACGCTTCACGCTCTGCTTCTGTGAACAGTAAACCCCGCCTACTTTGATCTGATTGGCCATCTCATTGATTTTGACATTGACGAGTGCTGTTAGACCGAGGCTTTGATCTGAAGCACCTAGTATGTGCAGTGTTTGCACGTGCATCCATGCAAGTTAATACTCACACTTTAATAGTATTTGTAGCTCCTAACAGGCTGTGTGACTATGAGAAGTTGTTACATCAAACTGTACGTCATTATACAGTTTTCCTTATTGCTTGCGTGCCAGCGATTATCCCTCTGCGTGCCACTGTTGGCACGCGTGCCGTAGGTTGCCAACCCCTGATCTAGACTGAACACCAATACAATACAAAATTTGTACATATACATCAACAGGTCTACACGCTGATGGGCCTCAAACCAAGAACCGTTTCTTTCAGACATGTTCGACAATCTGAGAACCGATTAACTGATGATACTCAGCATGCTAGCAACAGGCTAACTACATGTTTATAATGCTTAAAAAAATGCCGTTAGAAACATGCTACAATAATGCTAACTACATGCTAATCATGCTAAAAACTTGCTAGCATCATGCTATTCACTTTAAAAACATACAAGCAACTTGTTAAATCATGTTATCAATGTGCTAAATTATGCTTACAACATGCTATCAACATCTATTTTTGTACATCTTCAAACTTCAAGGTTTTACAACTGTTTCAAACTTTCAGGCTAGACTTTCTGAAGTCAACCTAAAGTTTAACTTGAAATCTTTTACCTAATCATGAATTTTTCCCTCTCTACTATGTGTCATGTTTTTTTGTGATTTTGCAAAGTGCTAAAGTTAATGAAACATATTTTTTTAAAAAGAGAATATTTTGAGCATTGCATTATGAATGTTATTTACACTATAATGTTTTTTTTCCATATTGTTAGTAAATTTATAGATTTACTATATAGATTTCTAACTGTTTCCTAAGACATTTCACTTAGGCAGTCCACACAAATTTCATACATTGTGAAATATGTTTAAAAGTAGTTTCTCCCCCCTGAAGAAAAAAAGAGAGAGAGACAGAAAACCTGTGAATGAATTTCATTACATAGTATCTATACAAACTGTGACATACAAAGATTAATACATATTTTACATTCCTTAGCTGTAAATATATAAAATGTTTGTTTCAATGTTGTCAATCCATCTATATTATAGGATCTAATATCTATCCAAATGGTTAAAAAATGTTTTCTTTTCTTTGTGAGCTTAACATAAAATGTACTAATTATATATTTTTGCACGTTGCATTGTAAATGTTATTTACTCTAAGAAATATTTATATTCTCAATAAAGTAATACATTGATTGTTTAAACTGTATTAAGGATCTTTTTGAAGATTTTTACTGTAAAAACTCTGATTATTATACCTGTGATTAAAAAAACCTGTAATCTAAACCTGCTCATGAGATTTCATCACTTTTTTTTTTTTTTTTGACAGTTGCGCTTTCCAGTTAACTTACAGTGGCATGCTGTGGATTTCTAACCCTTTCTGAAGAAACTGAAGCAGCCCACACAAATTACATACATTGTGAAATCTGTCAAAATCAAAACTTATGGATAAACATCATTACATTTTTTTTACTTTTTACAATACCTAAAACATTTATTTTGTATTTTTGAAGTTTTATTCTGCACAGTAATGTTCTGTCACAAGTGTCTGGGTTGTGTTCCCTGGGTATCCACTAGGTGTCCTCAGTTCCCAGAGGGCGGAGGAGGAAGGTGACCAAATAAGGGAACAGGAAGTGATAATATGATAGACACCGTGGGAACTGAGGACACCTAATGGATACCCAGGGAACACAACCCAGACACTGTGACATGTTCATATTCAAACCATGGTAACTTTTCCACATTTTTAGAACTATGCCCAATATACATAGATTTTAGTATATTTTCAAGTATGTTACAGCACACTAAATCGGAAAGCATCTTTTTCACTATATACTGTGACTGTTTCATCTATATAACCTTTCAATTTAAGTGCCTTTCATATTATCAAACTTTTAATTTGTGTCTCTATAGGTAAGTTATATTTGTCATTTTAAAAAAACACAGCTGATTTAATGGTTAATCATTCAACATTTTTTTAAGTGTGGATCCGTGCACATGCTAATAGCTCATATTACCCACAATCCATTACACTCCGGCGAAGGATTCGGTTCAGAACAACAAATATGAATAAAAAACATTAAAAACCACAGACATGGTGAATGCGCACAACCGAGGGTTAAGCAGGCGGCAAGGAAGTCGACCGGAAGTTGAAGTCGGCCGCGTGCCGCCATCTTGTAGCAGAACTTCACTTGCATTAGCATTCCCATTGACTCCCATTCATTTTGCCGTCACTTTGACAGCGAATAACTTTACATCTGAGGCGTTTAAAGACTCCGTTTGTCCATTATTTATTTTTAAAGATACACGACAATGTATAAAGGGCTCCATTACCTTCTATGTTACATTATGGCCCCGTTGAAACAGTTTTTGTAACAATAGGCTAACGATTGCGTCATAACCACTCGACTCTCTGTCGCATTACCGTACAGACAGGAGGAGAAGATCGCAGGCAATTAACTTAATATGGCGTACTGGCGTTACATTTTAAAATACTATACAAAATAATTAATCAGAATACTTACTCCTGCTCACTCACACCAAAGAACTCCCCGCTCAAGCTAGCCGTCTCTGCAAGATTAACGATGGCAGTTTGCACGCACAGCTACTAGAAGATTTACATCTGTCAGACAGGTTGCTGACGTCATCAAGCTTAGTTTGAGTCTGCGCGTCAGAAACGGAAGTGCTAAAAAACGGTAAAAATGGGCTTCACTTGTCTCAATTGAGTTCCAATGGGGTCGCTGTGTCCATTTCTTTTACTGTCTATGGGGTTAAGCAGAGAGCATTAGATAAAAGGGTTTAAGTTAATAATAACCAAGATTTAACTAGGTAAAATATTTATTAAAAATAATAAATGGAAATAAATTATTTAATGTTATCTATGTTATACTTCATCTTAATGTAATGTAACATTTTATAAACATCTGTTTGGCGTTAACTTTTAAATGCATCATTATGCAGAAAATATGATTAGAGTTCTCTGCATGAAGACCCACGGCTGGCAGATCAACATGCTACTTCTCTTTTTTCTGATATGATATTAAGGTTAAATGACATTAAATATGGAGAATGTTAACTGTGACAAGATGATTGACAGGCCAGTTTACAGTGACAGTGTGTGTAAATTATGCGACAGAGCGTTTTGTTAAACATGCAATTGTTGTGATATTGTGTCCCAAAACTTACCTTCTCTACACACTCAAAAGTGTGACCTTTTCTTCACCAAAAGAGTACATAGGGCGTAGTATAAGTAGGCACATTGGGACGCAGCACTTGTCCCTGTTTTTATACAATCTATACTGTACACACAAAAACGCAAGGGTATCGATTTCAGATTCATCCACTCTGGCATCTGGTTTTAAAAGATAGCAGTTTCAGGCTCCCAAAACACGCGATCCATCTAGACTGAACACCGATACAATACAAAATTTGTACGTATACATTAACAGGTCTACACGCTGACGGGCCTCAAACCAAGAACCGTTTCTTTCAGACATGTTCGACAATCTGAGAACCGATTAACTGATGATACTCAGCATGCTAACAGGTGTACTACATGCTATTCTTGCTAGCAACAGGGTAACAACATGTTCATAATGCTAAAAAATGCTAGCAAGATGCTAATCTTGTTAGAAACATGCTAGCATAATGCTAACTACATGCTAATCATGCTAAAAACTTGCTAGCATCATGCTATTCACGTTAAAAACATACTAGCAACTTGTTAAATCATGTTATCAATGTGCTAAATTATGCTTACAACATGCTATCAACATCTATTTTTGTACATCTTCAAACTTCAAGGTTTTACAACTGTTTCAAACTTTCAGGCTAGACTTTCTGAAGTCAACCTAAAGTTGTCTTGAAATCTTTTACCTAATTATGAATTTTTCCCTCTCTACTATGTGTCATGTTTGTTGTGTTTTTGCAAATGATAAAGTTAATGAAACATATTATTTAAAAAAAGAGAATATTTTGAGCATTGCATTATGAATGTTATTTACACTATAATGTTTTTCCATATTGTTAGTAAATTACTAGATTTATTTAGATTTAAATTATTATTTTTTCAACTGTTAAAACGTACCTAGAAAGAAAAAAACACCAGCAACTGCAAAACCCGATTATCTTGATTCAGAGCTGCTCAGGAGACTTCATGGTTAGTGATTTCAGTCTCTCAGTATCTTCACTGTTTGACTGATGAATTTCTAACTGTTTCCTAAGACATTTCACTTAGGCAGTCCACACAAATTTCATACATTGTGAAATATGTTTAAAAGTAGTTTCTCCCCCCTGAGGAAAAAAAAGAGAGAGAGAAAACCTGTGAATGAATTTCATTACATAGTATCTATACAAACTGTGACATACAAAGATTAATACATATTTTACATTCCTTAGCTGTAAATATATAAAATGTTTATGTTTCAATGTTGTCAATCCATCTATATTATAGGATCTAATATCTATCCAAATGGTTAAAGAATGTTTTGTTTTCTTTATGTGAGCTTAACATCAAATGTACTATTTATATATTTTTGCACGTTGCATTGTAAATGTTATTTACTCTAAGGAATATCTATATTCTCAGTAAAGTAATACATTGATTATTGTTTAAACTGTATTAAGGATCTTTTTGAAGATTTTTACTGTAAAAACTCTGATTATTATACCTGTGATTAAAAAAAACTGTAATCTAAACCTGCTCATGAGATTTCATCACTTTTATTTTTTTGACAGTTGCACTTTCCAGTTAACTTACAGTGGCATGCTGTGGATTTCTAACCCTTTCTGAAGAAACTGAAGCAGCCCACACAAATTACATACATTGTGAAATCTATGTCAAAATCAAAACTTATGGATAAACATCATTACATTTTTTTACTTTTTACAATACCTAAAACATTTATTTTGTATTTTTGAAGTTTTATTCTGCACAGTAATGTTCATATTCAAACCATGGTAACTTTTCCACATTTTTAGAACTATGCCCAATATACATAGATTTTAGTATATTTTCAAGTATGTTACAGCACACTAAATCGGAAAGCATCTTTTTCACTATATACTGTGACTGTTTCATCTATATAACCTTTCAATTTAACTGCCTTTCATATTATCAAACTTTTAATTTGTTTCTCTATAGGTAAGTTATATTTGTCATTTAAAAAAAACACAGCTGATTTAATGGTTAATCAATTAAACATTTTTTTAAGTGTGGATCCGTGCACACGCTAATAGCTAATATTACCCACAATCCATTGCACTCCGGCAAAGGATTCGGTTCAGAATAACAAATATGAATAAAAAACGTTAAAAAACTACAAACATGGTGAATGCGCACAACCGAGGGTTAAGCAGAGAGGATTAGATAAAAGGGTTTAAGTTAATAATAACCAAGATTTAACTAGGTACAATATTTATTAAAAATAATAAAAAATAATAAATGGAAATTAATTATTTAATGTTATCTATGTTATACTTCATCTTAATGTAATGTAACATTTTATAAACATCTGTTTGGCGTTAACTTTTAAATACATCATTATGCAGAAAATATGAGTAGAGTTCTCCGCATGAAGACCCACGGCTGGCAGATCAACATGCTACTTCTCTTCTTTCTGATATGATATTAAGGTTAAATGAAATTAAATATGGAGAATGTTAACTGTGACAAGATGATTGACAGGCCAGTTTACATTGACAGTGTGTGTAAATTATGCCACAGAGCATTTTGTTAAAGATGCAATTGTTGTGATATTGTGTCCCAAAGCTTACCTACTCTACACACTCAAAAGTGTGACCTTTTCTTCACCAAAAGAGTACATACTTTAAGGGCGTAGTATAAGTAGGCACATTGGGATGCAGCACTTGTCCCTGTTTTTATACAATCTATACTGTACACACAAAAACGCAAGGGTATCAATTGCAGATTCATCCACTCTGGCACCTGGTGTTAAAAAATAGCAGTTTCAGGCTCCCAAAACACGCGATCCATCTAGACTTAATACCGATACAATACAAAATTTGTACGTATACATTAACAGGTCTACACGCTGACGGGCTCTAAACCAAGAACCGTTTCTTTCAGACATGTTCAACAATCTGAGAACCGATTAACTGATGATACTCAGCATGCTAGCAACAGGCTAACTACATGCTATTCTTGCTAGCAACAGGGTAACAACATGTTCATAATGCTAAAAAATGCTAGCAATATGCTAATCATGTTAGAAACATGCTAGCATAATGCTAACTACATGCTAATCATGCTAAAAACTTGCTAGCATCATGCTATTCATGTTAAAAACATACTAGCAACTTGTTAAATCATGTTATCATTGTGCTACATTATGCTTACAACATGCTATCAACATCTATCTTTGTACATCTTCAAACTTCAAGGTTTTACAACTGTTTCAAACTTTCAGGCTATACTTTCTGAAGTCAACCTAAAGTTGTCTTGAAATCTTTTACCTAATTATGAATTTTTCCCTCTCTACTATGTGTCATGTTTGTTGTGTTTTTGCAAATGATAAAGTTAATGAAACATTATTTAAAAAAAGAGAATATTTTGAGCATTGCATTATGAATGTTATTTACACTATAATGTTTTTCGAAATTGTTAGTAAATTACTAGATTTATTTAGATTTAAATTATTATTTTTTCAACTGTTAAAACGTACCTAGAAAGAAAAAAACACCAGCAACTGCAAAACCCGATTATCTTGATTCAGAGCTGCTCAGGAGACTTCATGGTTAGTGATTTCAGTCTCTCAGTATCTTCACTGTTTGACTGATGAATTTCTAACTGTTTCCTAAGACATTTCACTTAGGCAGTCCACACAAATTACATACATTGTGAAATATGTTTAAAAGTAGTTTCTCCCCCCTGAAGAAAAAAAAAAGAGAGAAAACCTGTGGATGAATTTCATTACATAGTATCTATACAAACTGTGATATATAAAGATTAATACATATTTTACATTCCTTAGCTGTAAATATATAAAATGTTTATGTTTCAATGTTGTCAATTCATCTATATTATAGGATCTAATATCTATCCACATGGTTAAAAAATGTTTTGTTTTCTTTATGTGAGCTTAACATCAAATGTACTAATTATTAAATATAATTTTTTTTCTTTTTCTTTGAACAATACCTAAAACATTTATTTTGTATTTTTGAAGTTTTATTCTGCACAGTAATGTTCATATTCAAACCATGGTAACTTTTCCACATTTTTAGAACTATACCCAATATACATAGATTTTAGTATATTTTCAAGTATGTTAATCGCAAAGCATCTTTTTCACTATATGTAATGACTGTTTCATCTACATAAACTTTTTTTAATTTAACTGCCTTTCATGCTCATGCTATCCAACTTTTCATTTGCATCACTAGTAAGTTATATTTGTCATCAAAAATAAAATACAGCTGACTTAAAGGGGTGGTTCGGGATTTTTGACATCGGACCTCATTTTTAAGTCAGCCTGGTTGTTATTCATTAGTGGAGACATTTTTTTAAAAAAAATTATCCAGTCTTTATATTTGGATAGATAGCCGATGCTAGGCTAGCGCGAGTCAATGGGTATATGTTAGCCAGCCATTAAAAACCGTTTTACCCGCTCCACAGTGCACCAAACGCAAATCAATTATAACACTAGACTATCGATGCAAATGTCCGTTGAGAGAATAATGTTAGAAATCAAACTTACCTTTCATCACATTGCATTAGTTATAATTTGTTCCCTGTAATCATAAGCCTTGTCGACAGCAGCAGCGGAGTGATATTGATTACCTAGGCAACCGAGTGAGCCGGTCCACACATGACGCAAGTGTATTTACCTGCCGCTGGCACACTGATTATCACTAACATCACATAAGCAGAGCAAAGTAAAATTCCGCAGCGGCTGAGAAACTAGTTCTTTTAGGATCATTGAGATGAAAGGTAAGTTTGATTTCTAACATTATTCTCTCAACGGACATTTGCATCGATAGTCTAGTGTTATAATTGATTTGCGTTTGGTGCACTGTGGAGTGGGTAAAACGGTCTTTAATGGCTGGCTAACATCAGTGTTGGGAAGGTTACTTTGGAAATGTAATAGGTTACAGATTACAAGTTACCCTGTTTAAAATGTAATAGTAGTGTAACTTTTTCAATTACTTTATTAAAGTAATGTAACTAATTACTTTTGAGTACTTTTTGATTACTTTCCTAAATTTGTGAAAATTAAAGAATAATAAATAAAAGCATATACATAAACTTATCAATACAGTTATCTAATAAGCATGTGACGTATTCTGTGTACTAAACTCCTGAAACATTGGTGTTTTTTTTTAAACTGCTGTCTCTTTGTATATGATGATAGTTTTCTCAAAATAAGTAAAATGCACATAAAGTGACACAGAGCAGTTCTAGAAATTATGTTTATGTGCTCGTGTACTCCTATATTGAGGCAGCAGAGGTTGAAAACACTGCGAGTTTCAGTCCTATGTGTAGTAAATAAAACAATTTTCTCCATTAATTTACAGGAGGGGCGGAAGGGGAAAAAAAATTCAGACTGGAAAATTCAAACTCATACAAACAAATTCATGGACAAAACAATTTTTTGTATGGACCGGACATAAAAAAGGTTTAAATCTTTAATTTGGGGACATGCAAAATAATTAAAAGTTCTGTCCTGAACTGCACCTTCACTTCCATTTTTCTCTTCAGTCTCTTTATTTTGCCCTGTTATCCATCTCTCTCATTACTTTAATACTCAAGATTGAACAAAACTATACTTTACAATACTACAATATCTTTATAGAAAAATCCTAATACTGTACACGAGTCATGTTTTTTCCTTACAAAAAATTACCATGCTTTTATTAGCCTATATAAAAGTAAAATAACCTTGTTTTTTTTTTTTTTTGCAAATGGATTTGTATTTATTTTTAAATAAATACATTTGTAAAATAATTTTACATTTTTGGTTATCACAGTTAAACAATAGTAGCCATTTTCTCTGGATTTTTAGTTAAATATTAAAATGTTAATTTTCGTAAGGGTTGTGTTGTTGTCTGTCGTAGCTCCCCCTAAACCTATAAAAAAAAATCTGAATTTTTTTCAGCTAAATTAGTACTGTAACATTGCAACAGATAATAATGATGTCCTTTATATAGTATTTTGAGTGATGACCGGTGAGCAACGTGCTGCTGCTTGATTAAATAAATAAAAAAACAAAGACAAAAAAGCATCTTTACAGATGAAACTGACCTGAAACCCTGAACAGTAGTTCTGCTTCTCAGCTCCAGCAGTACACTCTATTTTCTCTCTCTCTCTCTCTCTCTCTCTCGCATTGATTACTCTGAGTCTGATCCAAACCGTTGGGCGGAGGCGCGGAGAGCGCGCGAGTCATGACTAACAATTCATGACTTATTAGAGATTTAATTATCAAATGGCGGATTCGCAAATGATCGCTTTAGTACATTCGGCAGGCAATTATACAATAATGATATTAAATAGTGGGGCAAAATCGGCTGCCAGGCCACCGGGAATTGTCCCGGTTCTCCCGGTGTCCAGTCCGCGCCTGATTTCCACAGACACGCAGAATGTGCAAGTCATATATTGCATTTTTGGGGCTTTATATTCACAGACACTAGTCGATGTCATGTTTTGATTCAAGTGTACTGACCTACTTTTGATTTAGTCATTCAAAATGTGGCATATTCCGTCCGCATTAGGCATTTCGTTTTTATGACTGGATTCTACGAACCAGACTGTATTTCCGCATCCCGGAAATTATTAGGGCGGTATGTCTCAGAATAGTCAGTGCAATTTGGGAAAGAAATCAGTTAAATCTGTATGTGGATGTGTGTAAATATTCAAATGTAATCCCCTTTGTAATCGTAAAAAATTTCATAAGTAACTGTAATTTAATTACTCATTTTTTCTTAGTAACTGTAACTAATTACAGTTACAATAATTTTGTAATTAAATTACGTAACGCCGTTACATGTAACTAGTTACTCCCCAACACTGGCTAACATATACCCATTGACTCGCGCTAGCCTAGCAGCGGCCAACTATCCAAATATAAGGACTGGATAATTTAAAAAAAAAAAAAATGTCTCCACTGATGAATAACAACCAGGCTGACCTAAAAATGAGGTCCGATGTCAAAAATCCCGAACCACCCCTTTAATGGTTAATCAATTAATCATTTGGTACATCTTAAAATTTCCACATACTATAGAACTGAAACTGACAATGAATTCTCCAGAAAAATTACACTATATTGTGTATATACAGACACACCTTCTTATTCAAAGAGTTTTCTTTATTTTCATGACTATGAAAATTGTAGAGTCACACTGAAGGCATCAAGGGCTATTTGACCAAGAAGGAGAGTGATGGGGTGCTGCACCAGATGACCTGGCCTCCACAGTAACCGGACCTGAACCCAGTCGAGATGGTTTAGGGGTGAGCTGGACCGCAGACAGAAGGCAAAAGGGCCAACAAGTGCTAAGCATCTCTCGGAGAACTCCTTCAAGACTGTTGGAAGACCATTTCAGGTGACTACCTCTTGAAGCTTATCAAGAGAATGCCAAGAGTGTGCAAAGCAGTAATCAAAGCAAAAGGTGGCTACTTTGAAGAACCTACAATATGACATATTTTCAGTTGTTACACACTTTTTTGTTCTGTATATAATTCCATATATAATTCCACATGTGTTAATTCATAGTTTTGATGCCTTCAGTGTGAATCTACAATTTTCATAGTCATGAAAATAAAGAAAACTCTTTGAATGAGAAGGTGTGTCCAAACTTTCGGTCTGTACTATATATATATATATATATATATATATATATATATATATATATATATATAAAATGTAGATAAGCTAAAAACTGTTAGCCTGAATGGACTGTAAGTCGCTTTGGATAAAAGCGTCTACTACATGCATGGATTTATTTATTAATTTTATTTAATTCATATATACATATGTCCATCATGCAACAGACAAAAAGGTCACAGATTCATAATTGCAAGGTTTAAAATTGGAATCTTTTTTTTTTCATTTTTTTTTTTTTTTACGATAACAGATGACACGTGCAAATATAGGGGAGCAGCTGCTTTTTCCACTTCAACTGCCATCAATTAAATTATGGGAAATATTGCACAATAATAAATAGACGGCTCCCACCCACACAGATTCTCCGCCCATGAGTCTGAAAAGAATGGAAGAAAATGCCTATATAAAGACAGAGATCATCTGTTTAAAAGCACAAGAAATCATCTGGACATCCACAGAGGAACACCTGATACTCATCACTGGTATGATGACATATGATCCACTCGACTACATCAATAATCTTAACCACTAAACACTTTCTATTTAATTATGTAGATCATCCAGTTAAACAGAAACTTCAAATATTTCTTGATCAGTTAAATTACTGTATTTTTTTAAAAAGTATTTTTAACATTATGATAACTGATTGAAATGTCAGCACTTCATATACTGAATGCATAAATTAAATTTTATTACATAAATTACATAAATTATCACCTAGTTTTGGGTTTCTTTTTGGCATTACAATTGTATGAGCCATCACAAAATTATGTTAGATGATTAAAAGCTCTGTAATAATATACATTTAATTTTAAAATGTTATTATTATTGTTTTAAATTCCAACAGACTTTGCTTTGAAAAGGCTAAAAAAATGTCTGGAAAAAAATGGGTTCTCCTTGTCGCCGGCTCAAAGGACTGGGAAAATTACCAACACCAAGTTTGTCCTTCTTTTAATATTCTTTATTTTCAAGACATATTGCTCATACATTTTTAAAGGTGTTCTGTACCACAGTTTGTGTATGATGACAGTAAGTAGTGAACATGAAAATAATCTGTTCTGTGTTTTAGGCCAATGTGTGCGGTCTATATCAGATAATTAAGAAACATGGGATTCCTGATGAGCAGATTGTGGTGATGATGTATGATGACATTGCTGACAATCCAAAGTGAGTAATTTCCTGAAGTTTTTGAGCATCATGTGTTTCATGGCTGATCTCAATCTTCAGGGCTCCCCACACAGCTATTTAGTGGAGCTAACAACAGTGTAATGGACAGTTGTCATATTTCCGAGCTTCTCAAAAGGAAAAGAGGACTGTCATAGAGAAAGACAGTAAATACGAGTTTTGCATTCCAGTTTGCCACGCGATATACAGTACCATTTCCACAAATTTCCAAAAGAGAAAAAATTGAGAGATTGATGACAGAAGTCAGAAGAGAGAAATAGTTCAAGTTTTTCATCACTCCCTCAGCCATATATTAGAATCACCCTCATAACAATGTTAATTAGCTTTTTGTAATATAATGTCAAAGTCATATAATACTAACTATAGGGCCCTATTTTAACGATCTAAGCGCAATGTGTAAAGCGCACAGTGCAGGTGCACTCAGGGCGTGTCCAAATCCACTTGTACTATTTTAACGATGGACAAACGGTTGGCGCGCCCGGGCGCATGGTCTAAACGGGATGTCCCTACTATTCTCTTAATGAGTAATGGGTGTTTTTTGGGCGTAACGTGCAATAAACCAATCAGAGTGTCATTTTCCATTCCCTTTGAGAGCCAGTTGCGCCCGTGCCATGATGGATTTGCTATTTACACGGCGGAATTTGACAAGCGCAAAGACAGAACGCGTCTCCGATATAAAACGGAGCTGCTCGTGTACGAGCAAATAGATTCTGATACATGCGATGACTATCCATTATGGCATGTAGGCATATATATATATATATATATATATATATATATATATATATATATATATATATATATATATATATATATATATAATTAGCCTACAAAAAATCTTATGCATTGCAATACTTTAATTTTTAATATTTGGCATGTTTGTGTGCTGCTGTGCGTCCCTGCAAGCAGCGTGTACGCTCATTGTGGACCGGCCTATACTAACAGGTTTGAGTTGGTCTATGGCGCAGTCTATTTTCAGCTCCTTAAAATAGCTTTGCGCCAGCAATGTACCTGAACACACCTCTTTTTTAGACCAGCACGCACATGGGTGCAAAAATGGGCGCAAATTCATTTGCTAATTAAACGACATGGCGCTGGATGGGAAAATGCGAACTGTGCCGGACTGAATCTAGCAAACACACTTGTGCTGCACCTTGTGTCGCATTGCGCTGGGTGTATTATAGTGGCCATAGGGTTAAAATGTAGGCTAAATTTATACAGTGTAATAACAGAAGTATAGTACAAAAATGTAATAATTAAAAAAAAACTTTGTTCCTTTTCTTCTCTGCCTGCAGAAACCCAACTAATGGAACCGTTGTCAGTGTAGTTAATGACACAGACGTGTACTCAGGAGTTCCAAAAGACTACACTGGAAAGGTAACATTTAGAATGTTATTGTTTTGATGTTTTTATTCCATTTCTGAGCACAATTATAGCTTATAACATTAATGATCAATTATGGCAATGATGATCTTAAAGGATGTGACCCCACAAAACTTCCTGGCTGCTCTTCAAGGGGATGAGAGTACAGAAAAAAAAGTCATAAAAAGGTTTGTTTGACTGTTTAAGAAATCTTTCACTACTATGATATGCTATATAATACCTTTTTATTTTATTTTATTTTACCTTAAATAGTATTTCACTTTTGTGTAAGGGCCAAGCACTGAATGTAAGGAAGCAGCACATGTTGTAACTTTTGTGTTATTGAGTGATTGTCAAAATACACAAAGATTTTCTATGAATTAGATGACTGCACAACCTACAAAAAGCAATCACATTATAAATAATTTTACATGAGGATGTTGGAAACTGCTTTGCTTACAAATACCATTGATGATATGATGTACAGCTAAATAATTGCAATTTATCTGCGGCTTCTGTGCTTGGCCTCGTAATCACTGCTTGCAGCTAATATGTGACCTTGGAACACAAAAGGGTCAAATTTTTTTTAATTGAGATTTATACATCATCTACAAGCTGAATAAATAAGCTTTCTATTGATGTATGGTTTGTTAGGATCGGACAATATTTGTTCGAGATAGAACTATTTGAAAATCTGAGGGTGCCAAAAAATCTGAATATTGAGAAAATCGGCTTTAAATCGGTCCAAATGAAATCCGTGGCAAAGCATATTACTAATCAAAAATTAAGTTTTAATATATTTATGGTAGGACATTTACAAAATATCCTAATGGAACATGATCTTTACTTAATATCCTTAAGATTTTGGCCTATACAATGTTTTTTTGGTGATTGCTACAAATATACCTCAGTGACTTGTTTTGACTGGTTTTGTGGTCCAGGGTCACATATACTCTATGAATTTGCAGCTTAATTGAAGAACCATTATTATTTTCATTTAATGCAGTGGAGAAAATGACAACATATACATCTACATGTCCGGTCTGGGAAATGAAGGCACATTTGAATTTCCTGAGGAGTCAGTAAGTATAAAACACAAAGACTGAAGAGATATGTGTGCATATTAAAGTACTATTTAGCTGAACTTGTAATAAATAAATAAAATAAAAAATATTAATATATTATTTTATTATTATTATTAATAATAATATCAGAAGTAGAAGGCTAGTACTGGTAAAAAGGAAAAATTGCTTAAAATCTTAGTTTTTTTGTTTGTTTGTTTGTTTGTTTATAAGTGATCATCTTTTTTTTAAAACACTATTAACCATGTAGTTATGAATTTTAGAAAACATTTCATAGGATAAAATTATTAATTCAATATTGCGCATGTAAATAGATGAATTAAGACATATGACTTATTGTTTTTAACCTGACATCCTGCTGAATTATAGACCATTAATTCAGTATTTTTATTACAGCTTCATCAGAGTGATCTCGTTGGTGCAATTAACCGCTTGCATCATGAAAAGAAATTCTCAAAGGTATGTATTAAATTAATGTTTTATTTTTACATATATTCCATATATGCAGAGAGAGTGAGAGAGATGGATTTTGTTTACTAATATACTGAACTTAAACATCATTTGCATCACTTAACAAATCCCAATCTTTCATCTGATAGGAAATTTAAACCAAATGAATCTTCTTGACAGTAATTTTAAATATCGCTAACTGTTTTCTCAATGCAAATATGCGCTGCAGATGGTGATATTCATGACCAGCAGTTACTCTGCAACAATGTTTGAAGATCTTGCCCCTAATGTAGATGGTAAGGAGAAACAAACTAACAGCCTTATATGTACCTTATATGTAATCAGAGTTGGGCTCACACTAGATTTTATTTGAAAGGATTGTGCCCATAATCTATTTTCCAAAAAATAAATTAATAAAACCTTTCTGATCTGCTCTGAATCTATCACGCAGCCTATGCATTGACTGCATGTACTAAATATATCCAGAGCTCTCCCAGTGATTACAATGACATCAGAAAAATCTACCTCTCTGATAAATTCTCATCTGCTTGGCTGAAGGACATTAATGAGGTAAACAACTTTAACTGCATATGGCCAAATAGTTTAATATTCTGATTTAATAATAGTCACAAAGCAGACATGACAAATGTGTTTATTTGACTTTATATTCACAGGCTGACTTTAAAACAGAAACATTCCACGGGAAGATAGCTGATAAACAAGCTAATCACCTTAAACGAAATAATGATCTCTGCCCTTGCCAGTTTGGGAACCTGGTATTAAACATTTACAACTTTAGACATTATTTCATTATATTAATATAATAGGATATGAACACATATATAACTCTATTCACAAGGTCCATGAATGTTGTTCTTTTTATAAACTCTTGTTGATATTTTTTTTTAGGAGATCAGAAACTGTCACCTCAGTGAGTTTCTGCAAAAATGAACAACCTCCAAGCCGATCGAACAGCATTCCAGACAACATCTTTCTGATGCGGGCAAGAAAATGACATGAGTAAATAGTAATCTGATGACCTTTTTGTGCTAGTCTTTTATGTTGATCAAGACTACATTTGTTCAAGCAAAAATAGAGCCTAAAACAGTAATATTGTGAAATGTTTTGTAAACAATAAAACTGGGAATAAGGTTAAACGTCAAATGATTGTGTGTTTTTTTTTAATCATTTGACACCTTCTTTTATTCTGCAGAAAACATTAACACTGAACATAGTTATGTTAACCAATGAATAGATAGTCTCACAACTAATGTTGCAATCAAAGTAATGTTACCAAGTGAATGATAAAAAATCAGATATATATGAGGACTGCACCTTCTGATTTGCTTAATTTTCACTAACAAGCAAGTGCATGAAATCAAGCATGCAATCTCCTTAATCAGAACACAAAGAACACAAACATCCAAACAGAAATGATTTACTGAGGCAGGAACTTGACTGGCCTGCCCAAACCTCAGACCTGAACCACTCTGAACACATTCATGATGGATATTTATGTGCATGGAATTGAAATTTGTGTTTTTTAAAGCTCACATTTGGCCAAGCTGTCCAGTCCAGAAATGTACGATACATCACTGTAAGTGTGGTTTGAAGAAAAGTATTTGATGGAGAGGAACAGTATGAAAAAGCACAAGCAGCAGTCATCAACATCCAAACACCAATGGCACAAAACTATTTTGAAGGGCTTGACTCAAGGATTCAAGGGTTATGATCCAAATGACAAATCACCTTATCACAGCGCTATGTTGGACAGATATTTGTCTGTGTCGCCAAGATGATTATGGACTCTGACACCCATGCACTTGTAGGGCAAAAATAAATAAATAAAATAAAATAAAAAACTACATACAATTACTGTTGTAACTAACAATAGTAACTGCCATAAAATCATACAAGCTTTTCCTTATTTAAAATTTTGTAGAAATAATAACAAAATTACAATAAAAACTAATTTTGCTCTTCTTACAGAGAAATTATATAAAGTATTTTCCTATTTTTCTTTTGTTTATAAAGGTGACAGTAACACATTTTGATAATACAAATGGTCGTTTTTGCAGTCTTAATTACATTTTATGTAAAAATGGTTGTCAGGCCAATCAATATCAGCTGATTTTTTTATCCAGCTCATGCTAAAAATGAATAAGAACAAGAAAGCCAAACGGTGCACAATATTTACAGTGGTTCTGGTTTACACTGTATATTCTGAACAATGTAGTACGTCAAACAGGTATTCAGAGCATATACTGAACATCTGCATGCTGTTATACTTGCTGCACTCTGCAGAAATACAGTAAAATACCTATCGAGGATGATTTTGTGAATATGGTCTCTCGCTCTCACTTCATGTTACTCACAATTCTCTGACTGCTTCAATGAAGATTCTTCTGTTCAGTTTTGTCTTTGTCTCTTTCATTTGGTCTCTTTGTGTAATCAATCCAAAATACATACATTTAGATAACTTTAATTTTATGTGTTGTTACTACAAAAATAGTCTGTATACAATTGTTTTTGTTTTTTTTACTTAAACCCATTTTTTTGCCATTGTAGGAATCATAAAAAAAACACCTTCAGTGTAAACAACTATTTTTCTCTGTACATTTTTTTTAAATATTTTTTTTCATTATTGAATAACACAACAATAAAATAAAAGTGTGACCTGGGGTTTAAAGCAGAAAGAGAAAATAAGCATTCGTGATGATTTGCCCTGGTCACGGCTATAAGGCTTTGTCAGAAAGTTACAGAAACGAAAACTTTGTAGATGGTAGTATTATTGTCCAACAGACTGGACAATGTTGGAAAAAATCACACTTGGAATGTCCACGGCTAATATCCATGTTTTCTCCCATAAGGGGGACAAAATAATGCATTGCTCTACTTTATATAGTCTCTGCATTTGCCTTCTAAAAATTATGTAGAATGTTGCAATCAAGTGTAGCAGTGATCTTCGATTAGCCACATGCAGATCTGCTTGCCGGTTAGCATCAGTGGAGGTCGTCGGTTCGGAGTTAATCTCTGCTCCATTTTCAGAGCCAGCGGTTGTTCCATTACGATCCACAGACTGGTCCTCCAAATAATTATTAATCTCAATATGAGCTAATTTATTTATTTTTTTTAAATGAGTGCGAGTAACTTGTTTGGCCATACTAAAGAAAAATCAAGATACCACATACACTTCTAGCGATCGTTAGCCGTTGGTTGTTCACGCCAGATTGCAATAGTGCGTGCGTGCTACATTGATGTTGCATTGACCAATGAAAACACGTCAACAACAAACTTAAAATTGAAATAATTATCAGGCTTACTTTTAATTTTACTGCTTTTAACATAACATGTTATAGATAAAATACACCACATAAAGTAGTATCCATGTTTAACTATACAGAGTAGTATTTTATTTTATTTTTTATAACACAGCTCCTTGTCTGCGTCAACCCGATTTTCATTTTCAACCAAAATGCTAATTCTATCTGACCTCATGTCCAACGTGACGTTACATAGACGTCTGGTGCCTGCTGGGATGAGGCTATAATTTGTTTCACATTCAGATTATTATATCTCTCTGAATGTTCTAGGTTTGTTCTTTCAAAAGCCTGTGTGCAACAGAAAGTCAAGGACTGAGAAAAGTGCTGATTTCATTCAGAGTGCCTGCTTTCACTTTAAAATGTTGTCCTGGTGTCCAGTTTAATACCCTATTTACTTGTTTCTGGAAGGAAACATTATTAATTTGTGTGGAAAGCAAATTGCTGTCTTTCTTTGACATTTTGACATCACCTCATACCAATGGGGCAATTCCAATCCTTGTGTGATTGCTTTAGTTAACAATGTTCTTTCCGACATTACTTGAATAAAATACAACAAGCTCCTAATCACAACTTCATAAGCGGAAAATAGGAAGTTTCCGATAGCACGTGAAGCAGCAAAATCTTAAAGAAATAGAGAAGATTGTCCTGGATCCTCTGCGAAAGATCCCGGCCAATCTTCTCTGTTGGCCCCCCTGTGGCTACCTGGGCACCTGTGGCCCGCCCATTTATCTGAGTATAATTGTTGTGGCCCCACAGTGTGAATTATTGACAGCTTGCACCTAACCACTATCTGAGATGGCAAAACAACAGAGATGGCCTCCTGCAATTTCAGAAAGAGAGCAGGTACGGCGGAAGAAATTCCACCAGAGGCGTTCACAGGACCTGGACAACACAGATTTGCGGGTCCAGATGGCAGATTCTGAAAAAGAACAAAAAAAGCAATGAAATTTCACAAACCTCATTGGCCTCCAGTGATTTCTTCGGAGGAAAGTGAAAAGAGGCGACTGTTCCGGGAAAGACTGGAGAGAAAGGCTTCCCTCCAAGCCACCCCATCCACCAGTCAGCAGTGGCCTCCAGTGCTAAAAAATGTCAGAGTATCAGGTGAGATCATATGAAAGAATGTAAAAGAATAAATTCACGTAAGAAGCAACAAATGTCTAATGTAATTAATTTTTTTTTTCTTAAACAGTTCCTACATCCTACATCCTACATACATCGCTGGCTGTGCTCCCTCCTCCATCGGCTGTATCTGCTGCAGCCCTTAAAAGGGTACCAAGGGCCACAGCCTGGAGACGGAAAAAGAGGGCCGAAGAGGACAAAAAAGCCCTAAAGCAACAAAAAGCCATTGCACGGCGAGCAGATCCAAGAGGATATCCGTGCAGATTGTGTGGACAGCCAAAGAGACTAGAGTTTGGACACAGTTTCTTTAGGGGGAAAAGTTTCTGTGCCACTGCAGCTGGAAAGATTGTATCACAATGGCTTTCTGAGCAGAGGAGGGTTGCAGCTGCAGACAATATGACAACGTGCCTCGGACAACTGCTTGGAGGAAGAAAAAGAGAGAGGAAGAAAATGCACAGCGCCTGCCTCAGAAAAGGCCAAATAAATGTAAACCGCTGACTTGCTCTCTGTGTCCGCAGCCCAAAACCAAGGACTGTGGTCACTCACGCTACGGTGGCAAATCGTTTTGCAGCAGTTACGAGGGCAAGACTGTGGAACTTTGGCTGGCAGAGCAGCGGTCTCTTGATCCCCCGTAAATAATTGGCACTGATTTTTTTTTTTACTCATTTTTTTTTTATCTGTCAATTTTAGTACAGTGTTTGTTTAGTTTCTTTTAGTATTTGTATTTAGTATTTAATTTACATTTGTATTCTTTTTATATATTTTTTTACTATTTCTTAACTTGTTATACGGTTTCTTACATTTTTATTTTTATATTTGTATATACTATTTTGTTTACCTTAACATATATTTCATAATTTTTTTTATTTTTTTCTAATGTGAACTATTTAATCTTTTTTGTATTATCTTTAATTTTGTTGTACTGTTTCCACTGTTAATTCCTTTGTTTTAAAATTTGCATTTAGCATTTGTTTTTCTAGTGTGAACTATTTAATAAAATCTTTTATCTTTCATTTTGTTGTACTGTTTCTGCTATTATTTTTCAGTTTTATTTTTATATTTGTTTAGTAATCTCTTCACAATTATATATTTTATACTTTTTATATTTTGTTTCTAGTGTGAACTATTTACTAAATAAATAAAAAACAGACTGTGTGAATTGATTTTAAATTAAACTTTCATACCTTTTATAATAAAGTTTATTTAAAAAAAGTGTATATAATTTATTTAGAAAACAGTAACATTGGAATGCTAATGAATAATTAAAAAAGCTACACAAATAAAAAACTTTTATATGTCCTTTATATGTCCTTTATGTAGGCAGATGTGTAAAGAGATGTGAAATAAAGAACAATAATTTTGGTCTGTGTACACAATCTTTATTAAATACAAACAAATGGTAATAGAATAAAATAAAATTCTTATATGTACAATATTTACAATTAAAACAATTTACAATGAAGGACTTCCCTCATTCTTCTTTTCTTGCAGCCACTGTTCTAATGTCTTTCCCTCTGCTGTGGCACAGAAGTAGAAGTTGCCCACCCTGGTGTGCCCAAACTCTTTTTCTGGGCTGCCCTGTCCCCAGCAACCTGCGCAGAAACTATATGCGTGCACTCAATGTGGGCAGCCCAGAAAAAGAGTTCATGCTCTTGAGCAAAAACCTCTGCTGCTTTCCTCTTCCTCCACAGAGTTGTTCTGCTCATCGATGTTGCTGGAGCAGAGAGGGATGCTGCGGGAGGAGCTGAGAGAGACGCTGTCCTTTGAGCAGAGAGCACAGGTGCTGATGCAGGGGGAGGAGGTCGCTGCCCACGTCGTGTGGCCTGACCTGACAGATCAGGGTTTGCAACATGGGGGAAAGATTTAAGTGACGACCCAGGTGCAGAGGGCATTGACGTCATCTGCCTGGCTAGAGGAAGCTGACTGTGAGACACCATGCTGATCTGAGGCAAGGGAACACTCAGAGCCAGCACATCTGCCTCCAGCTTCTTCCTGTAGTTGTTGTTCCTTTTTGAGATAACACAATTAATAGGATGAACATAATCTGAGAATTGTAAAATTACTTTTAACAATAAAATATAAAATATCAATAAAACTAACCAGACAGAAAGCGTCCGCTGATTGACCTCAAACAACTGAATCCTCGTCCGTCCCCTCAGTGCTGGACAGTTCCCCACCAGTCTCCATATGGCCTGGTAGTCGTGTAGAATGGCAGCCCAGTGGTTCATTGAAACACCCCACTTCACCTTCCCTACTGGATAATTGGAGCAGAGCTCCAGACATACTGCCTCTACAATCCGACTAATATTAGGCCACTGCGCAGGACCCGAGCCCTGCCCCAGCACACACCTGTAAAATAAAATAGGGGATTATAAAGCATAAAAAGCATAGTCATTTATATTTTTACAGCTCAAAAGTGTGCAAATGTTTAACTAACCGCTTCAGGCTCTCTTTTCCATGGCAGGTGGAGGTTTTGGAGTGGGTGGCCTTGAACCTGCTTTGCAAAAGTCTGTCCTTGTGTCTCAGTGGATAGGAAACACCCTGTCTGTCACTGTCCGGCAGTCTGTCCCACAGCCGAACAATGTCAGCGGCTTCCCTGTCCGGGACGCAAGGCTTTTCTCTCAGCTCAACAAGGTATCTGGCCAGGTCCACCACTCTGTCGAATCCAGGAGTCCCGTCTGGTCCTCTGCACAACTAACAAGAACAAAGAAGATCAGTTAGTATGGATGAAAAGTCCTCCAAGTAATGGCATGGCAAAGGATGCTTGTATGCATACATACATCTTCCTGGGGCTCTGGTGGCAAGTCCTGGGAGGACTGAGAGGGTGACTCTGAATTCCGAGACAACAATATAGCTTCCTTGGTCGAGACTAAAGAAAGAGGGGAGACGGTGTGGTCCTGCTCCTCTGTCTCATCCCCAAATCCCTCATCTTCTATGTCTCCCAAGTCTGCTGGGATTCCGTCTGGGACATCTGGGTCCCGCCCAAAGTTCTCCCTGAACTCCCAGGACTGCTGCGAGCACAGATACTCCACCCCAATGAGCTCACCTGACAAAACAAAATTAAACAGAAAACAGTCTTAAAAAAGAAGTGCATTATAAGAGATGACACCAACAAAAAAAACATGGCATTATAGACACAAACCTGTGTACTCTCCTGGCTTGGAGTAGTCTTGCACAAGACTACAGCCAAGAAGACGCTGGCTGAGCTCATTGAGGCTGTGCTGGAGAGAGCCCACTGTAGCAACGCAGCGACAAGGGAGCATGTGTGACAGCAGCAGCGGCCCGGTCCTCGTTCCATCGCTCAAAACCCTCAAGCAGATAAGCCTGGAAATTTTCCAGGTTAGCGCTTGTTCCTGATTTAAAAAAAGAGGAAACATTAAGACTTATTTAAATTTACAAATAACATGAAATAGACTTTCACAAAAACACACCTCGAGGTGGATGTGTGTAATCTTACTGGGTATGAAGCGGTTGAGGTGGTTGTGGAAGGACTCCAGGGAAGTGGACCCCCGAGCACAGTGGTACACTGAGCCCTCCCTTTTTTAAACACTTCGTGTCTGTGTGTACAGCTGCACTCCAGGAGGGTCCTGGATGCAGGGAAGATGGCGCCTTTGAGTGTCCCAAATGACGTCCATCCTCTCCTGGTCCACCAAGGGGATGCCCATGGTTTCCCTGGCGTCCCTGAAGGCCTCCAGCATCAGTCCGATCAGCTGCTCTGTCTCCTCCAGGCCACGTGTGCAGCGACGACAGTGCTGCGCCAGCTGTCTGGAAGTGAGCCTGCCGGTCAACTGCTCCTCAGTGAGGCCCCTGATGCCCTGCTTTTGCTCCAGCTCCCTCCTTTTCGCCTCCCTCAGCAGGGCCACATCTCCCTCATCCCAGACGAAAATGCAGCCAGAGAGCTTTGCCATGAACAGACCGTAGAGCGGGTGGCTGTCAGTGTGCAGACCTGCAGCGAAGCGCCGCATCAAGTGCCACACATCCAGACGAACCACCAGATCACTCCAGCTGCTCTGGATGTTCCCACTGAATAGCAGCAGTCTCTGTCCACATACAGGAGCGTGGGGGGAGCGACTCCTGCCACCTCGTACCTTCTCACCAGGCCCGTGGTCATGGGCAGCAGTCCCTGACCCTCATGTGAGGTGAGCACAGACATGAGGACCTGTTTGTGTTCGTTGCCCACATTGGTGACCCAGGCTGCGGTCCCAGCTCCAGCTCCTGCCAGTTTTTTGGCCACCTGTTATTGGAAAACAAAACAGTTCAATGAGATCCAAACAAATACAAAGAATCAAATCTATTAAAAATAATCTGTGATTAATACGATACCTGTTTTGTGGAGTCCATTTTCAGGATGGACCCGAACACAGAGGTGACCCTGGCTTTTAGCTCACTATACCGGGACTGGACATCCTCTGCATGGACAGAGAGGAGCCACTGGGCAGTCGGTACAGGTGGCATTGGAGGTGGAGGTGTGATAGGCCGTGTGCTGGTGCTCTGAAACCGGTCACACACAGACAGGTATTGCAGGGTCCTCTCCATCCAGTCCTCACTATGCTCTTCACATAGTTTGTGATATAGCATTATGGCACTGTTCCCGAGAGAGTGTTCCCTCATCAACTTTGCCACATGCATATCACAAGAGAACTTGTTGCAATAAACAGACAAACCAAGGCAAAGTGTTTTAAAGTTAATCTAAAGTGTTTCTTTTTTTCAAGAGCAAAGATGTGATGTTTTCTACACACAATAAAACATGGGGGGTCGTTAACTCCTGAAAAGGTTAAAGGTGCAGTGTCTCAAGGTGTTGGAATGCTATTGTTCTAAGTCTGACACCTTTGAAAGTTAAAGCTTAGTTCAAAGAAAGGTCTTTCAGACACCTTTGAAAATTAAAGCTTAGTTCAATGAAGGTTCGTTCACACATTTCTGAACCGAACCTAGACTGGCAGACAGTGTCTTGTGAAAAAACTTCAAAAGAACGATAAGGCTTGTTTTCTGTACAAATGACATGTAATTCATTTTTAAAAGTAAATATTATTTTAAAAGTAAATTAAGTTGCATGATTACCCTTACAGCCTAGTTAATGGTGTAACATTGTAGTAGTTAACATGCAACTGCCTATGTATTTTGTCCTACAAAAAGAATTATTTTTTCATGACTCACCGGTAAGTGAGGATAGCTGGGAACATCCTACGGTGAGCCGGATCCAGCTGGTCCAGGATGTCGAAGGACCACGCAGCCAGTTTTTTATGGCAGCGCTGACACTCAAGGTATTCAGTCGCCAGAAAATACCAGCCGTGTAAGTTCAGCACCCGCTCACTGTCTTGTAGTGCCCACAAGCAGTCAGTCGCTGAACGGACCGTCTGCAGTCTGGTGAGCTGCAGTTCAGCTTGTAGGACCACATCCTGTAGGGCATCCACAAACACAGCGGCCAGGTGAAGAACACGTCCGGCGATGCTGGAGGCTGATGATACAGCAGACGTGGCTGGGGAGGGTACCACCACATCTGCAGGTTGTCTGTCAGTACTGCCCTTCCATCCTGGTTTCGGAAGAGGGAGCGGCCGATCCACTAATGTTGTTCCTTTGGAAGGGAGTGCTTCCAGGCCTCAGGGAGAAAAACCTATACACGCACGCACACACACAACACACACAAAAAATAAATAAATAAATAAATAAATAAAAATTATATATATATATATATATATATATATATATATATATATATATATATATATATAGATATATATATATCTATATATCTATATATCTATATATATATATATAGATATATAGATATATATAAAATAAGAATGTAATATATGTATTTGAGAGGGAAAATATATGTACGCACTTTGATGGCTTCTGCAACCTTCTCGAATGTGCAGGCATATTTGAGAAATACATCTTTACTAGCCATAAGGGCACCTCTGTCCAATCTGTCAGCCTCGCGCTCCCTCTGATGTCCAGACAGGACCATGAGGGAGTAACCAAGGTCATTCTCCAGCATCCACTTGAAGGTTTTGCCTCTGTATTGACCAAACTGGATGGCACTTTGACTTTCCAGCAGCAGGTCATCAAAGGGACACCCTCCACCCTGGATAACCCTGACCTTGGCCTCCTCCAGCACAGCCTCAGGGTCCTTTGGTACAAAGGGCACCCCTTCAGCCACCTGTGAAAGGTGGACTTTCTCCAGAGGGGCTGCCTTCTTAGACGGCCTCAGCACCAGCTCTCCAGCCTCAAAACGAAGGTTGGGCTTGCTTTCCATTCTGCAACAGTAAATAAATGCACCTGATGTTATACAAAACAATGCACTGAAAACCTGATACACAAAATAAGTATTTATGTATTATTATTCATTATTAAGGGTAATTCATGGCATACACAAACAAACAAACAAACAAAAAATTATAATAATAAACTTGTGAAAAGGGTACATTATCAAGGGTTTTGTATTTTTTTCTTCTTTTTAATAATGTTTGTATTGTTTTAGACGAATTTTGTTTTCATTTCATCGTTGTAACTGACATAATGTGAATAAAGGAACAAACGAATGTCTCAGAAAAACTCTGCATGCATTATACATTTTTAAAATGGCAACAATATATATATATATATATATATATATATATATATGTCGATGAAAATCATGAATGAAAATATACTCTTTATACCGAAATCTATTTTTTTGCGGATTAAACGTCATCATATCTTTATGAAAGACTCCACATTATTTCTCCCTCCAAATTTGAAAAAGAAAGGAAGAAAAACTGTACATTTATTGGGTGTCGATGAGAATCATGAATGAAACTGTATTTTTTATAATGAAATATAGCCTATGCTTATGTCATTACGAACGACTCAGTTTTACCATATTTCTTTTTACCTCACGCCTTTTTTGCATGCATTGCACATGAATAAAATACATATTGTACGCCTGTTTATTTTTTATTTTTTAAACGATACAAATAAAAAGTGAGAAAGAGTAAAATATGTTTACTCACGTGATCCGCAAAACTGCAGGGTAGCGAAAATGCAGAGTCGGTGTAAAAATTTGCAGGATAAATTGCCTCCGCCTCCCCTGACGCGTGATAAGTAGCCTACGTCGCCTCACCTGACGCGTAATAAGTTTTTTTTTTTTTTTTTTTTTTTTTTAATGCTTTATTAATTCAATGCCACAAGAACATGAGGTTTTACATATTCACATAATCAAATTAACATTAGCTGCCAGAGAAAAGAGAGCGAGAGAGAAAAAAAGTTACATACATTTCAATGATTTCAGAGCATTACGTTTTCAGTGCTTTTTTGTTTTCTGTTTGTTCCAAGAGATTTATATATAATTTGAAGTCATTTATAAAATGTACAAAATTTGGTTTACATTGAGCCCACTTTTTCTTATGTATATGGAATTTTCCTAACAAAATAAACAATTGTATAATATGTTTGTTTTCTGTATAAAACATTACATCAAATATACAAATTTCTATCATACCTTCAATTTTTCTGTTAATATAGAATTCCAAATCTTTCCAAAATAATCTTGAGTAAATACCAATGAAAAAAAAGATGTAAGATAGTTTCTTTTTCTTGACCACAAAATTCACAAGAATATGAAATATTAAGCTTAAATCTTTCCAAAACATGCTTAGCAGGATAAATTCTATGGAGTATTTTTTAAGACACTTCCTTAATTTTGTTATTGATACAAAACTTATTTGGCAGTTTCCACGCTTTAACCCAAGAGATATTACCAAATAAAGATGACCAAAAAAATCTTGCTGCAGGTAAGGAGACAGAACAAAGAGCATTTCTTATAATCTTATTGCTATTTTACATTCCTTAGCTGTAAATATATAAAATGTTTATGTTTCAATGTTGTCAATCCATCTATATTATAGGATCTAATATCTATCCAAATGGTTAAAGAATGTTTTGTTTTCTTTATGTGAGCTTAACATCAAATGTACTATTTATATATTTTTGCACGTTGCATTGTAAATGTTATTTACTCTAAGGAATATCTATATTCTCAGTAAAGTAATACATTGATTATTGTTTAAACTGTATTAAGGATCTTTTTGAAGATATTTACTTTAAAACCCTGATTATTATACCTATGATTAAAAAACCTGTAATCTAAACCTGCTCATGAGATTTCATCACTTTTTTTTTTTTTTTTGACAGTTGCACTTTCCAGTTAACTTACAGTGGCATGCTGTGGATTTCTAACCCTTTCTGAAGAAACTGAAGCAGCCCACACAAATTACATACATTGTGAAATCTATGTCAAAATCAAAACTTATGGATAAACATAATTACATTGTTTTACTTTGTACAATACCTAAAACATTTATTTTGTATTTTTGAAGTTTTATTCTGCACAGTAATGTTCATATTCAAACCATGGTAACTTTTCCACATTTTTAGAACTATGCCCAATATACATAGATTTTAGTATATTTTCAAGTATGTTACAGCACACTAAATCGGAAAGCATCTTTTTCACTATATACTGTGACTGTTTCATCTATATAACCTTTCAATTGAACTGCCTTTCATATTATCAAACTTTTAATTTGTGTCTCTATAGGTAAGTTATATTTATTATAAAAAAAAATCAAACTGATTTAATGGTTAATCAATTAATCATGTGTTAACTGTGGATCCTTGCACACGCTAATAGCTAATATTACCCACAATCTACTGCACTTCGGCGAAGGATTTGGTTCAGAACAACAAATATCAATAAAAAACGTAAAAAAAACTACAAACATGGTGAATGCGCACAACCGAGGGTTAAGCAGAGAAGATTAGATAAAGGGGTTTAAGTTAATAATAACCAAGATTTATCTAGGTACAATATTGATTAAAAATAATAAAAAATAAATGATTTTTTTTATATATATTATGTAATGTAAAATTTTTATAAACATCTGTTTGGCGTTAACTTTTAAATGCATCATTATGCAGAAAATATGATTAGAGTTCTCTGCATGAAGACCCACGGCTGGCAGATCAACATGCTACTTCTCTTCTTTCTGATATGATATTAAGGTTAAATGACATTAAATATGGAGAATGTTAACTGTGACGAGATGATTGACAGGCCAGTTTACAGTGACAGTGTGTGTAAATTATGCGACAGAGCGTTTTGTTAAAGATGCAATTGTTGTGATATTGTGTCCCAAAACTTACCTACTCTACACACTCAAAAGTGTGACCTTTTCTTCACCAAAAGAGTACATAGGGTGTAGTATAAGTAGGCACATTGGGACGCAGCACTTGCCCCTTTTTTTATACAATCTATACTGTACACACAAAAACGCAAGGGTATCGATTTCAGATTCATCCACTCTGGCACCTGGTGTTAAAAAATAGCAGTTTCAGGCTCCCAAAACACGCGATCCATCTAGACTGAACACCGATACAATACAAAATTTGTACATATACATTAACAGGTCTACACGCTGACGGGCCTCAAACCAAGAACCGTTTCTTTCAGACATGTTCGACAATCTGAGAACCAATTAACTGATGATACTCAGCATGCTAACATGTGTACTACATGCTATTCTTGCTAGCAACAGGGTAACAACATGTTCATAATGCTAAAAAATGCTAGCAAGATGCTAATCTTGTTAGAATCTTGCTAGCATAATGCTATTCACGTTAAAAACATATTAGCAACTTGTTAAATCATGTTATCAATGTGCTAAATTATGCTTACAACATGCTATCAACATCTATCTTTGTACATCTTCAAACTTCAAGGTTTTACAACTGTTTCAAACTTTCAGGCTAGACTTTCTGAAGTCAACCTAAAGTTGTCTTGAAATCTTTTACCTAATTATGAATTTTTCCCTCTCTACTATGTGTCATGTTTGTTGTGTTTTTGCAAATGATAAAGTTAATGAAACATATTATTTAAAAAAAGAGAATATTTTGAGCATTGCATTATGAATGTTATTTACACTATAATGTTTTTCCAAATTGTTAGTAAATTACTAGATTTATTTAGATTTAAATTATTATTTTTTCAACTGTTAAAACGTACCTAGAAAGAAAAAAACACCAGCAACTGCAAAACCCGATTATCTTGATTCAGAGCTGCTCAGGAGACTTCATGGTTAGTGATTTCAGTCTCTCAGTATCTTCACTGTTTGACTGATGAATTTCTAACTGTTTCCGAAGACATTTCACTTAGGCAGTCCACACAAATTACATACATTGTGAAATCTATGTCAAAATCAAAACTTATGGATAAACATCATTACATTTTTTTACTTTGTACAATACCTAAAACATTTATTTTGTATTTTTGAAGTTTTATTCTGCACAGTAATGTTCATATTCAAACCATGGTAACTTTCCACATTTTTAGAACTATGCCCAATATACATAGATTTTAGTATATTTTCAAGTATGTTACAGCACACTAAATCGGAAAGCATCTTTTTCACTATATACTGTGACTGTTTCATCTATATAAACTTTCAATTTAACTGCCTTTCATATTATCAAACTTTTAATTTGTGTCTCTATAGGTAAGTTATATTTATCATAAAAAAAATCTAACTGATTTAATGGTTAATCAATTAATTATGTTTTAACTGTGGATCCTTGCACACGCTAATAGCTAATATTACCCACAATCCACTGCACTCCGGCGAAGGATTTGGTTCAGAACAACAAATATCAATAAAAAACGTAAAAGAACTACAAACATGGTGAATGCGCACAACCGAGGGTTAAGCAGAGAAGATTAGATAGAGGGGTTTAAGTTAATAATAACCAAGATTTATCTAGGTACAATATTTATTAAAAATAATAAAAAATAAATGATTATTCTTTTTTATATATTATGTAATGTAAAATTTTTATAAACATCTGTTTGGCGTTAACTTTTAAATGCATCATTATGCAGAAAATATGATTAGAGTTCTCTGCATGAAGACCCACGGCTGGCAGATCAACATGCTACTTCTCTTCTTTCTGATATGATATTAAGGTTAAATGAAATTAAATATGGAGAATGTTAACTGTGACAAGATGATTGACAGGCCAGTTTACAGTGACAGTGTGTGTAAATTATGCGACAGAGCGTTTTGTTAAAGATGCAATTGTTGTGATATTGTGTCCCAAAGCTTACCTACTCTACACACTCAAAAGTGTGACCTTTTCTTCACCAAAAGAGTACATAGGGCGTAGTATAAGTAAGCACATTGGGACGCAGCACTTGTCCCTGTTTTTATACAATCTATACTGTACACACGAAAACGCAAGGGTATCGATTTCAGATTCATCCACTCTGGCATCTGGTTTTAAAAGATAGCAGTTTCAGGCTCCCAAAACATGTGATCCATCTAGACCAGGGATCAGCAACCTTTTCGGCATGACGTGCCATTTTTTATTTTTATGGTTAACCACTGTGCCAAGTGTGCACAGCCCCCCCCCCCCCCCCCCCCGATATAATTCTGTATTTAAACGGTACATACACAATTTTTTATTATACGATAAAAAAAAGTTTTTTTAACGTTTAATCAACGTTAATGCACTGCTTTAATTGATGAACGTGCACACACAGACACACACACACACACAACACACACCACTCGCACACAGAGATCTGAGATCGTGCTGTGCAAAAAGTAGCATTCAGAAGCTCATAAACCTATGAGTGTTGTCACGCTACTTTTATTAATCGATACTGAATCGCTACATTATATTTCTCAACAACAAAGGGGCAAAATCGCTTCATTGTCTGCAGAGAGAGACAATTTACCCCCCCCCCACTTTCTTTCTCTCAAAATGGCCATATTTCAGAAAATTTTTCATCACTGGATATAGCTTTAGGTCATTTAACCTTTCTATGGTAAAACGTATTATTAAAAGTTGACTAATGTTAATTGATTTGCAGCTTCATCTTACCTCACTCTCTTTAACGTTAAACTGACGCTTCACGCTCTGCTTCTGTGAACAGTAAACCCCGCCTACTTTGATCTGATTGGCCATCTCATTGATTTTGACATTGACGAGTGCTGTTAGACCGAGGCTTTGATCTGAAGCACCTAGTATGTGCAGTGTTTGCACGTGCATCCATGCAAGTTAATTCTCACACTTTAATAGTATTTGTAGCTCCTAACAGGCTGTGTGACTATGAGAAGTTGTTACATCAAACTGTACGTCATTATACAGTTTTCCTTATTGCTTGCGTGCCAGCGATTATCCCTCTGCGTGCCACTGTTGGCACGCGTGCCGTAGGTTGCCAACCCCTGATCTAGACTGAACACCAATACAATACAAAATTTGTACATATACATCAACAGGTCTACACGCTGATGGGCCTCAAACCAAGAACCGTTTCTTTCAGACATGTTCGACAATCTGAGAACCGATTAACTGATGATACTCAGCATGCTAGCAACAGGCTAACTACATGTTTATAATGCTTAAAAAAATGCCGTTAGAAACATGCTACAATAATGCTAACTACATGCTAATCATGCTAAAAACTTGCTAGCATCATGCTATTCACTTTAAAAACATACAAGCAACTTGTTAAATCATGTTATCAATGTGCTAAATTATGCTTACAACATGCTATCAACATCTATTTTTGTACATCTTCAAACTTCAAGGTTTTACAACTGTTTCAAACTTTCAGGCTAGACTTTCTGAAGTCAACCTAAAGTTTAACTTGAAATCTTTTACCTAATCATGAATTTTTCCCTCTCTACTATGTGTCATGTTTTTTTGTGATTTTGCAAAGTGCTAAAGTTAATGAAACATATTTTTTTAAAAAGAGAATATTTTGAGCATTGCATTATGAATGTTATTTACACTATAATGTTTTTTTTCCATATTGTTAGTAAATTTATAGATTTACTATATAGATTTCTAACTGTTTCCTAAGACATTTCACTTAGGCAGTCCACACAAATTTCATACATTGTGAAATATGTTTAAAAGTAGTTTCTCCCCCCTGAAGAAAAAAAGAGAGAGAGACAGAAAACCTGTGAATGAATTTCATTACATAGTATCTATACAAACTGTGACATACAAAGATTAATACATATTTTACATTCCTTAGCTGTAAATATATAAAATGTTTGTTTCAATGTTGTCAATCCATCTATATTATAGGATCTAATATCTATCCAAATGGTTAAAAAATGTTTTGTTTTCTTTGTGAGCTTAACATAAAATGTACTAATTATATATTTTTGCACGTTGCATTGTAAATGTTATTTACTCTAAGAAATATCTATATTCTCAATAAAGTAATACATTGATTGTTTAAACTGTATTAAGGATCTTTTTGAAGATTTTTACTGTAAAAACTCTGATTATTATACCTGTGATTAAAAAAACCTGTAATCTAAACCTGCTCATGAGATTTCATCACTTTTTTTTTTTTTTTTGACAGTTGCGCTTTCCAGTTAACTTACAGTGGCATGCTGTGGATTTCTAACCCTTTCTGAAGAAACTGAAGCAGCCCACACAAATTACATACATTGTGAAATCTGTCAAAATCAAAACTTATGGATAAACATCATTACATTTTTTTTACTTTTTACAATACCTAAAACATTTATTTTGTATTTTTGAAGTTTTATTCTGCACAGTAATGTTCTGTCACAAGTGTCTGGGTTGTGTTCCCTGGGTATCCACTAGGTGTCCTCAGTTCCCAGAGGGCGGAGGAGGAAGGTGACCAAATAAGGGAACAGGAAGTGATAATATGATAGACACCGTGGGAACTGAGGACACCTAATGGATACCCAGGGAACACAACCCAGACACTGTGACATGTTCATATTCAAACCATGGTAACTTTTCCACATTTTTAGAACTATGCCCAATATACATAGATTTTAGTATATTTTCAAGTATGTTACAGCACACTAAATCGGAAAGCATCTTTTTCACTATATACTGTGACTGTTTCATCTATATAACCTTTCAATTTAAGTGCCTTTCATATTATCAAACTTTTAATTTGTGTCTCTATAGGTAAGTTATATTTGTCATTTTAAAAAAACACAGCTGATTTAATGGTTAATCATTCAACATTTTTTTAAGTGTGGATCCGTGCACATGCTAATAGCTCATATTACCCACAATCCATTACACTCCGGCGAAGGATTCGGTTCAGAACAACAAATATGAATAAAAAACATTAAAAACCACAGACATGGTGAATGCGCACAACCGAGGGTTAAGCAGGCGGCAAGGAAGTCGACCGGAAGTTGAAGTCGGCCGCGTGCCGCCATCTTGTAGCAGAACTTCACTTGCATTAGCATTCCCATTGACTCCCATTCATTTTGCCGTCACTTTGACAGCGAATAACTTTACATCTGAGGCGTTTAAAGACTCCGTTTGTCCATTATTTATTTTTAAAGATACACGACAATGTATAAAGGGCTCCATTACCTTCTATGTTACATTATGGCCCCGTTGAAACAGTTTTTGTAACAATAGGCTAACGATTGCGTCATAACCACTCGACTCTCTGTCGCATTACCGTACAGACAGGAGGAGAAGATCGCAGGCAATTAACTTAATATGGCGTACTGGCGTTACATTTTAAAATACTATACAAAATAATTAATCAGAATACTTACTCCTGCTCACTCACACCAAAGAACTCCCCGCTCAAGCTAGCCGTCTCTGCAAGATTAACGATGGCAGTTTGCACGCACAGCTACTAGAAGATTTACATCTGTCAGACAGGTTGCTGACGTCATCAAGCTTAGTTTGAGTCTGCGCGTCAGAAACGGAAGTGCTAAAAAACGGTAAAAATGGGCTTCACTTGTCTCAATTGAGTTCCAATGGGGTCGCTGTGTCCATTTCTTTTACTGTCTATGGGGTTAAGCAGAGAGCATTAGATAAAAGGGTTTAAGTTAATAATAACCAAGATTTAACTAGTTAAAATATTTATTAAAAATAATAAATGGAAATAAATTATTTAATGTTATCTATGTTATACTTCATCTTAATGTAATGTAACATTTTATAAACATCTGTTTGGCGTTAACTTTTAAATGCATCATTATGCAGAAAATATGATTAGAGTTCTCTGCATGAAGACCCACGGCTGGCAGATCAACATGCTACTTCTCTTTTTTCTGATATGATATTAAGGTTAAATGACATTAAATATGGAGAATGTTAACTGTGACAAGATGATTGACAGGCCAGTTTACAGTGACAGTGTGTGTAAATTATGCGACAGAGCGTTTTGTTAAAGATGCAATTGTTGTGATATTGTGTCCCAAAACTTACCTTCTCTACACACTCAAAAGTGTGACCTTTTCTTCACCAAAAGAGTACATAGGGTGTAGTATAAGTAGGCACATTGGGACGCAGCACTTGTCCCTGTTTTTATACAATCTATACTGTACACACAAAAACGCAAGGGTATCGATTTCAGATTCATCCACTCTGGCATCTGGTTTTAAAAGATAGCAGTTTCAGGCTCCCAAAACACGCGATCCATCTAGACTGAACACTGATACAATACAAAATTTGTACATATACATTAACAGGTCTACACGCTGACGGGCCTCAAACCAAGAACCGTTTCTTTCAGACATGTTCGACAATCTGAGAACCGATTAACTGATGATACTCAGCATGCTAACAGGTGTACTACATGCTATTCTTGCTAGCAACAGGGTAACAACATGTTCATAATGCTAAAAAATGCTAGCAAGATGCTAATCTTGTTAGAAACATGCTAGCATAATGCTAACTACATGCTAATCATGCTAAAAACTTGCTAGCATCATGCTATTCACGTTAAAAACATACTAGCAACTTGTTAAATCATGTTATCAATGTGCTAAATTATGCTTACAACATGCTATCAACATCTATTTTTGTACATCTTCAAACTTCAAGGTTTTACAACTGTTTCAAACTTTCAGGCTAGACTTTCTGAAGTCAACCTAAAGTTGTCTTGAAATCTTTTACCTAATTATGAATTTTTCCCTCTCTACTATGTGTCATGTTTGTTGTGTTTTTGCAAATGATAAAGTTAATGAAACATATTATTTAAAAAAAGAGAATATTTTGAGCATTGCATTATGAATGTTATTTACACTATAATGTTTTTCCATATTGTTAGTAAATTACTAGATTTATTTAGATTTAAATTATTATTTTTTCAACTGTTAAAACGTACCTAGAAAGAAAAAAACACCAGCAACTGCAAAACCCGATTATCTTGATTCAGAGCTGCTCAGGAGACTTCATGGTTAGTGATTTCAGTCTCTCAGTATCTTCACTGTTTGACTGATGAATTTCTAACTGTTTCCTAAGACATTTCACTTAGGCAGTCCACACAAATTTCATACATTGTGAAATATGTTTAAAAGTAGTTTCTCCCCCCTGAGGAAAAAAAAGAGAGAGAGAAAACCTGTGAATGAATTTCATTACATAGTATCTATACAAACTGTGACATACAAAGATTAATACATATTTTACATTCCTTAGCTGTAAATATATAAAATGTTTATGTTTCAATGTTGTCAATCCATCTATATTATAGGATCTAATATCTATCCAAATGGTTAAAGAATGTTTTGTTTTCTTTATGTGAGCTTAACATCAAATGTACTATTTATATATTTTTGCACGTTGCATTGTAAATGTTATTTACTCTAAGGAATATCTATATTCTCAGTAAAGTAATACATTGATTATTGTTTAAACTGTATTAAGGATCTTTTTGAAGATTTTTACTGTAAAAACTCTGATTATTATACCTGTGATTAAAAAAACCTGTAATCTAAACCTGCTCATGAGATTTCATCACTTTTATTTTTTTGACAGTTGCACTTTCCAGTTAACTTACAGTGGCATGCTGTGGATTTCTAACCCTTTCTGAAGAAACTGAAGCAGCCCACACAAATTACATACATTGTGAAATCTATGTCAAAATCAAAACTTATGGATAAACATCATTACATTTTTTTACTTTTTACAATACCTAAAACATTTATTTTGTATTTTTGAAGTTTTATTCTGCACAGTAATGTTCATATTCAAACCATGGTAACTTTTCCACATTTTTAGAACTATGCCCAATATACATAGATTTTAGTATATTTTCAAGTATGTTACAGCACACTAAATCGGAAAGCATCTTTTTCACTATATACTGTGACTGTTTCATCTATATAACCTTTCAATTTAACTGCCTTTCATATTATCAAACTTTTAATTTGTGTCTCTATAGGTAAGTTATATTTGTCATTTAAAAAAAACACAGCTGATTTAATGGTTAATCAATTAAACATTTTTTTAAGTGTGGATCCGTGCACACGCTAATAGCTAATATTACCCACAATCCATTGCACTCCGGCAAAGGATTCGGTTCAGAATAACAAATATGAATAAAAAACGTTAAAAAACTACAAACATGGTGAATGCGCACAACCGAGGGTTAAGCAGAGAGGATTAGATAAAAGGGTTTAAGTTAATAATAACCAAGATTTAACTAGGTACAATATTTATTAAAAATAATAAAAAATAATAAATGGAAATTAATTATTTAATGTTATCTATGTTATACTTCATCTTAATGTAATGTAACATTTTATAAACATCTGTTTGGCGTTAACTTTTAAATACATCATTATGCAGAAAATATGAGTAGAGTTCTCTGCATGAAGACCCACGGCTGGCAGATCAACATGCTACTTCTCTTCTTTCTGATATGATATTAAGGTTAAATGAAATTAAATATGGAGAATGTTAACTGTGACAAGATGATTGACAGGCCAGTTTACATTGACAGTGTGTGTAAATTATGCCACAGAGCATTTTGTTAAAGATGCAATTGTTGTGATATTGTGTCCCAAAGCTTACCTACTCTACACACTCAAAAGTGTGACCTTTTCTTCACCAAAAGAGTACATACTTTAAGGGCGTAGTATAAGTAGGCACATTGGGATGCAGCACTTGTCCCTGTTTTTATACAATCTATACTGTACACACAAAAACGCAAGGGTATCAATTGCAGATTCATCCACTCTGGCACCTGGTGTTAAAAAATAGCAGTTTCAGGCTCCCAAAACACGCGATCCATCTAGACTTAATACCGATACAATACAAAATTTGTACGTATACATTAACAGGTCTACACGCTGACGGGCTCTAAACCAAGAACCGTTTCTTTCAGACATGTTCAACAATCTGAGAACCGATTAACTGATGATACTCAGCATGCTAGCAACAGGCTAACTACATGCTATTCTTGCTAGCAACAGGGTAACAACATGTTCATAATGCTAAAAAATGCTAGCAATATGCTAATCATGTTAGAAACATGCTAGCATAATGCTAACTACATGCTAATCATGCTAAAAACTTGCTAGCATCATGCTATTCATGTTAAAAACATACTAGCAACTTGTTAAATCATGTTATCATTGTGCTACATTATGCTTACAACATGCTATCAACATCTATCTTTGTACATCTTCAAACTTCAAGGTTTTACAACTGTTTCAAACTTTCAGGCTATACTTTCTGAAGTCAACCTAAAGTTGTCTTGAAATCTTTTACCTAATTATGAATTTTTCCCTCTCTACTATGTGTCATGTTTGTTGTGTTTTTGCAAATGATAAAGTTAATGAAACATTATTTAAAAAAAGAGAATATTTTGAGCATTGCATTATGAATGTTATTTACACTATAATGTTTTTCCAAATTGTTAGTAAATTACTAGATTTATTTAGATTTAAATTATTATTTTTTCAACTGTTAAAACGTACCTAGAAAGAAAAAAACACCAGCAACTGCAAAACCCGATTATCTTGATTCAGAGCTGCTCAGGAGACTTCATGGTTAGTGATTTCAGTCTCTCAGTATCTTCACTGTTTGACTGATGAATTTCTAACTGTTTCCTAAGACATTTCACTTAGGCAGTCCACACAAATTACATACATTGTGAAATATGTTTAAAAGTAGTTTCTCCCCCCTGAAGAAAAAAAAAAGAGAGAAAACCTGTGGATGAATTTCATTACATAGTATCTATACAAACTGTGATATATAAAGATTAATACATATTTTACATTCCTTAGCTGTAAATATATAAAATGTTTATGTTTCAATGTTGTCAATTCATCTATATTATAGGATCTAATATCTATCCACATGGTTAAAAAATGTTTTGTTTTCTTTATGTGAGCTTAACATCAAATGTACTAATTATTAAATATAATTTTTTTTCTTTTTCTTTGAACAATACCTAAAACATTTATTTTGTATTTTTGAAGTTTTATTCTGCACAGTAATGTTCATATTCAAACCATGGTAACTTTTCCACATTTTTAGAACTATACCCAATATACATAGATTTTAGTATATTTTCAAGTATGTTAATCGCAAAGCATCTTTTTCACTATATGTAATGACTGTTTCATCTACATAAACTTTTTTTAATTTAACTGCCTTTCATGCTCATGCTATCCAACTTTTCATTTGCATCACTAGTAAGTTATATTTGTCATCAAAAATAAAATACAGCTGACTTAAAGGGGTGGTTCGGGATTTTTGACATCGGACCTCATTTTTAAGTCAGCCTGGTTGTTATTCATTAGTGGAGACATTTTTTTAAAAAAAATTATCCAGTCTTTATATTTGGATAGATAGCCGATGCTAGGCTAGCGCGAGTCAATGGGTATATGTTAGCCAGCCATTAAAAACCGTTTTACCCGCTCCACAGTGCACCAAACGCAAATCAATTATAACACTAGACTATCGATGCAAATGTCCGTTGAGAGAATAATGTTAGAAATCAAACTTACCTTTCATCACATTGCATTAGTTATAATTTGTTCCCTGTAATCATAAGCCTTGTCGACAGCAGCAGCGGAGTGATATTGATTACCTAGGCAACCGAGTGAGCCGGTCCACACATGACGCAAGTGTATTTACCTGCCGCTGGCACACTGATTATCACTAACATCACATAAGCAGAGCAAAGTAAAATTCCGCAGCGGCTGAGAAACTAGTTCTTTTAGGATCATTGAGATGAAAGGTAAGTTTGATTTCTAACATTATTCTCTCAACGGACATTTGCATCGATAGTCTAGTGTTATAATTGATTTGCGTTTGGTGCACTGTGGAGTGGGTAAAACGGTCTTTAATGGCTGGCTAACATCAGTGTTGGGAAGGTTACTTTGGAAATGTAATAGGTTACAGATTACAAGTTACCCTGTTTAAAATGTAATAGTAGTGTAACTTTTTCAATTACTTTATTAAAGTAATGTAACTAATTACTTTTGAGTACTTTTTGATTACTTTCCTAAATTTGTGAAAATTAAAGAATAATAAATAAAAGCATATACATAAACTTATCAATACAGTTATCTAATAAGCATGTGACGTATTCTGTGTACTAAACTCCTGAAACATTGGTGTTTTTTTTTAAACTGCTGTCTCTTTGTATATGATGATAGTTTTCTCAAAATAAGTAAAATGCACATAAAGTGACACAGAGCAGTTCTAGAAATTATGTTTATGTGCTCGTGTACTCCTATATTGAGGCAGCAGAGGTTGAAAACACTGCGAGTTTCAGTCCTATGTGTAGTAAATAAAACAATTTTCTCCATTAATTTACAGGAGGGGCGGAAGGGGAAAAAAAATTCAGACTGGAAAATTCAAACTCATACAAACAAATTCATGGACAAAACAATTTTTTGTATGGACCGGACATAAAAAAGGTTTAAATCTTTAATTTGGGGACATGCAAAATAATTAAAAGTTCTGTCCTGAACTGCACCTTCACTTCCATTTTTCTCTTCAGTCTCTTTATTTTGCCCTGTTATCCATCTCTCTCATTACTTTAATACTCAAGATTGAACAAAACTATACTTTACAATACTACAATATCTTTATAGAAAAATCCTAATACTGTACACGAGTCATGTTTTTTCCTTACAAAAAATTACCATGCTTTTATTAGCCTATATAAAAGTAAAATAACCTTGTTTTTTTTTTTTTTTGCAAATGGATTTGTATTTATTTTTAAATAAATACATTTGTAAAATAATTTTACATTTTTGGTTATCACAGTTAAACAATAGTAGCCATTTTCTCTGGATTTTTAGTTAAATATTAAAATGTTAATTTTCGTAAGGGTTGTGTTGTTGTCTGTCGTAGCTCCCCCTAAACCTATAAAAAAAAATCTGAATTTTTTTCAGCTAAATTAGTACTGTAACATTGCAACAGATAATAATGATGTCCTTTATATAGTATTTTGAGTGATGACCGGTGAGCAACGTGCTGCTGCTTGATTAAATAAATAAAAAAACAAAGACAAAAAAGCATCTTTACAGATGAAACTGACCTGAAACCCTGAACAGTAGTTCTGCTTCTCAGCTCCAGCAGTACACTCTATTTTCTCTCTCTCTCTCTCTCTCTCTCTCGCATTGATTACTCTGAGTCTGATCCAAACCGTTGGGCGGAGGCGCGGAGAGCGCGCGAGTCATGACTAACAATTCATGACTTATTAGAGATTTAATTATCAAATGGCGGATTCGCAAATGATCGCTTTAGTACATTCGGCAGGCAATTATACAATAATGATATTAAATAGTGGGGCAAAATCGGCTGCCAGGCCACCGGGAATTGTCCCGGTTCTCCCGGTGTCCAGTCCGCGCCTGATTTCCACAGACACGCAGAATGTGCAAGTCATATATTGCATTTTTGGGGCTTTATATTCACAGACACTAGTCGATGTCATGTTTTGATTCAAGTGTACTGACCTACTTTTGATTTAGTCATTCAAAATGTGGCATATTCCGTCCGCATTAGGCATTTCGTTTTTATGACTGGATTCTACGAACCAGACTGTATTTCCGCATCCCGGAAATTATTAGGGCGGTATGTCTCAGAATAGTCAGTGCAATTTGGGAAAGAAATCAGTTAAATCTGTATGTGGATGTGTGTAAATATTCAAATGTAATCCCCTTTGTAATCGTAAAAAATTTCATAAGTAACTGTAATTTAATTACTCATTTTTTCTTAGTAACTGTAACTAATTACAGTTACAATAATTTTGTAATTAAATTACGTAACGCCGTTACATGTAACTAGTTACTCCCCAACACTGGCTAACATATACCCATTGACTCGCGCTAGCCTAGCAGCGGCCAACTATCCAAATATAAGGACTGGATAATTTAAAAAAAAAAAAAATGTCTCCACTGATGAATAACAACCAGGCTGACCTAAAAATGAGGTCCGATGTCAAAAATCCCGAACCACCCCTTTAATGGTTAATCAATTAATCATTTGGTACATCTTAAAATTTCCACATACTATAGAACTGAAACTGACAATGAATTCTCCAGAAAAATTACACTATATTGTGTATATACAGACACACCTTCTTATTCAAAGAGTTTTCTTTATTTTCATGACTATGAAAATTGTAGAGTCACACTGAAGGCATCAAGGGCTATTTGACCAAGAAGGAGAGTGATGGGGTGCTGCACCAGATGACCTGGCCTCCACAGTAACCGGACCTGAACCCAGTCGAGATGGTTTAGGGGTGAGCTGGACCGCAGACAGAAGGCAAAAGGGCCAACAAGTGCTAAGCATCTCTCGGAGAACTCCTTCAAGACTGTTGGAAGACCATTTCAGGTGACTACCTCTTGAAGCTTATCAAGAGAATGCCAAGAGTGTGCAAAGCAGTAATCAAAGCAAAAGGTGGCTACTTTGAAGAACCTACAATATGACATATTTTCAGTTGTTACACACTTTTTTGTTCTGTATATAATTCCATATATAATTCCACATGTGTTAATTCATAGTTTTGATGCCTTCAGTGTGAATCTACAATTTTCATAGTCATGAAAATAAAGAAAACTCTTTGAATGAGAAGGTGTGTCCAAACTTTCGGTCTGTACTATATATATATATATATATATATATATATATATATATATATATATATATAAATGTAGATAAGCTAAAAACTGTTAGCCTGAATGGACTGTAAGTCGCTTTGGATAAAAGCGTCTACTACATGCATGGATTTATTTATTAATTTTATTTAATTCATATATACATATGTCCATCATGCAACAGACAAAAAGGTCACAGATTCATAATTGCAAGGTTTAAAATTGGAATCTTTTTTTTTTCATTTTTTTTTTTTTTTACGATAACAGATGACACGTGCAAATATAGGGGAGCAGCTGCTTTTTCCACTTCAACTGCCATCAATTAAATTATGGGAAATATTGCACAATAATAAATAGACGGCTCCCACCCACACAGATTCTCCGCCCATGAGTCTGAAAAGAATGGAAGAAAATGCCTATATAAAGACAGAGATCATCTGTTTAAAAGCACAAGAAATCATCTGGACATCCACAGAGGAACACCTGATACTCATCACTGGTATGATGACATATGATCCACTCGACTACATCAATAATCTTAACCACTAAACACTTTCTATTTAATTATGTAGATCATCCAGTTAAACAGAAACTTCAAATATTTCTTGATCAGTTAAATTACTGTATTTTTTTAAAAAGTATTTTTAACATTATGATAACTGATTGAAATGTCAGCACTTCATATACTGAATGCATAAATTAAATTTTATTACATAAATTACATAAATTATCACCTAGTTTTGGGTTTCTTTTTGGCATTACAATTGTATGAGCCATCACAAAATTATGTTAGATGATTAAAAGCTCTGTAATAATATACATTTAATTTTAAAATGTTATTATTATTGTTTTAAATTCCAACAGACTTTGCTTTGAAAAGGCTAAAAAAATGTCTGGAAAAAAATGGGTTCTCCTTGTCGCCGGCTCAAAGGACTGGGAAAATTACCAACACCAAGTTTGTCCTTCTTTTAATATTCTTTATTTTCAAGACATATTGCTCATACATTTTTAAAGGTGTTCTGTACCACAGTTTGTGTATGATGACAGTAAGTAGTGAACATGAAAATAATCTGTTCTGTGTTTTAGGCCAATGTGTGCGGTCTATATCAGATAATTAAGAAACATGGGATTCCTGATGAGCAGATTGTGGTGATGATGTATGATGACATTGCTGACAATCCAAAGTGAGTAATTTCCTGAAGTTTTTGAGCATCATGTGTTTCATGGCTGATCTCAATCTTCAGGGCTCCCCACACAGCTATTTAGTGGAGCTAACAACAGTGTAATGGACAGTTGTCATATTTCCGAGCTTCTCAAAAGGAAAAGAGGACTGTCATAGAGAAAGACAGTAAATACGAGTTTTGCATTCCAGTTTGCCACGCGATATACAGTACCATTTCCACAAATTTCCAAAAGAGAAAAAATTGAGAGATTGATGACAGAAGTCAGAAGAGAGAAATAGTTCAAGTTTTTCATCACTCCCTCAGCCATATATTAGAATCACCCTCATAACAATGTTAATTAGCTTTTTGTAATATAATGTCAAAGTCATATAATACTAACTATAGGGCCCTATTTTAACGATCTAAGCGCAATGTGTAAAGCGCACAGTGCAGGTGCACTCAGGGCGTGTCCAAATCCACTTGTACTATTTTAACGATGGACAAACGGTTGGCGCGCCCGGGCGCATGGTCTAAACGGGATGTCCCTACTATTCTCTTAATGAGTAATGGGTGTTTTTTGGGCGTAACGTGCAATAAACCAATCAGAGTGTCATTTTCCATTCCCTTTGAGAGCCAGTTGCGCCCGTGCCATGATGGATTTGCTATTTACACGGCGGAATTTGACAAGCGCAAAGACAGAACGCGTCTCCGATATAAAACGGAGCTGCTCGTGTACGAGCAAATAGATTCTGATACATGCGATGACTATCCATTATGGCATGTAGGCATATATATATATATATATATATATATATATATATATATATATATATATATATATATATATATATATATATATATAATTAGCCTACAAAAAATCTTATGCATTGCAATACTTTAATTTTTAATATTTGGCATGTTTGTGTGCTGCTGTGCGTCCCTGCAAGCAGCGTGTACGCTCATTGTGGACCGGCCTATACTAACAGGTTTGAGTTGGTCTATGGCGCAGTCTATTTTCAGCTCCTTAAAATAGCTTTGCGCCAGCAATGTACCTGAACACACCTCTTTTTTAGACCAGCACGCACATGGGTGCAAAAATGGGCGCAAATTCATTTGCTAATTAAACGACATGGCGCTGGATGGGAAAATGCGAACTGTGCCGGACTGAATCTAGCAAACACACTTGTGCTGCACCTTGTGTCGCATTGCGCTGGGTGTATTATAGTGGCCATAGGGTTAAAATGTAGGCTAAATTTATACAGTGTAATAACAGAAGTATAGTACAAAAATGTAATAATTAAAAAAAAACTTTGTTCCTTTTCTTCTCTGCCTGCAGAAACCCAACTAATGGAACCGTTGTCAGTGTAGTTAATGACACAGACGTGTACTCAGGAGTTCCAAAAGACTACACTGGAAAGGTAACATTTAGAATGTTATTGTTTTGATGTTTTTATTCCATTTCTGAGCACAATTATAGCTTATAACATTAATGATCAATTATGGCAATGATGATCTTAAAGGATGTGACCCCACAAAACTTCCTGGCTGCTCTTCAAGGGGATGAGAGTACAGAAAAAAAAGTCATAAAAAGGTTTGTTTGACTGTTTAAGAAATCTTTCACTACTATGATATGCTATATAATACCTTTTTATTTTATTTTATTTTACCTTAAATAGTATTTCACTTTTGTGTAAGGGCCAAGCACTGAATGTAAGGAAGCAGCACATGTTGTAACTTTTGTGTTATTGAGTGATTGTCAAAATACACAAAGATTTTCTATGAATTAGATGACTGCACAACCTACAAAAAGCAATCACATTATAAATAATTTTACATGAGGATGTTGGAAACTGCTTTGCTTACAAATACCATTGATGATATGATGTACAGCTAAATAATTGCAATTTATCTGCGGCTTCTGTGCTTGGCCTCGTAATCACTGCTTGCAGCTAATATGTGACCTTGGAACACAAAAGGGTCAAATTTTTTTTAATTGAGATTTATACATCATCTACAAGCTGAATAAATAAGCTTTCTATTGATGTATGGTTTGTTAGGATCGGACAATATTTGTTCGAGATAGAACTATTTGAAAATCTGAGGGTGCCAAAAAATCTGAATATTGAGAAAATCGGCTTTAAATCGGTCCAAATGAAATCCGTGGCAAAGCATATTACTAATCAAAAATTAAGTTTTAATATATTTATGGTAGGACATTTACAAAATATCCTAATGGAACATGATCTTTACTTAATATCCTTAAGATTTTGGCCTATACAATGTTTTTTTGGTGATTGCTACAAATATACCTCAGTGACTTGTTTTGACTGGTTTTGTGGTCCAGGGTCACATATACTCTATGAATTTGCAGCTTAATTGAAGAACCATTATTATTTTCATTTAATGCAGTGGAGAAAATGACAACATATACATCTACATGTCCGGTCTGGGAAATGAAGGCACATTTGAATTTCCTGAGGAGTCAGTAAGTATAAAACACAAAGACTGAAGAGATATGTGTGCATATTAAAGTACTATTTAGCTGAACTTGTAATAAATAAATAAAATAAAAAATATTAATATATTATTTTATTATTATTATTAATAATAATATCAGAAGTAGAAGGCTAGTACTGGTAAAAAGGAAAAATTGCTTAAAATCTTAGTTTTTTTGTTTGTTTGTTTGTTTGTTTATAAGTGATCATCTTTTTTTTAAAACACTATTAACCATGTAGTTATGAATTTTAGAAAACATTTCATAGGATAAAATTATTAATTCAATATTGCGCATGTAAATAGATGAATTAAGACATATGACTTATTGTTTTTAACCTGACATCCTGCTGAATTATAGACCATTAATTCAGTATTTTTATTACAGCTTCATCAGAGTGATCTCGTTGGTGCAATTAACCGCTTGCATCATGAAAAGAAATTCTCAAAGGTATGTATTAAATTAATGTTTTATTTTTACATATATTCCATATATGCAGAGAGAGTGAGAGAGATGGATTTTGTTTACTAATATACTGAACTTAAACATCATTTGCATCACTTAACAAATCCCAATCTTTCATCTGATAGGAAATTTAAACCAAATGAATCTTCTTGACAGTAATTTTAAATATCGCTAACTGTTTTCTCAATGCAAATATGCGCTGCAGATGGTGATATTCATGACCAGCAGTTACTCTGCAACAATGTTTGAAGATCTTGCCCCTAATGTAGATGGTAAGGAGAAACAAACTAACAGCCTTATATGTACCTTATATGTAATCAGAGTTGGGCTCACACTAGATTTTATTTGAAAGGATTGTGCCCATAATCTATTTTCCAAAAAATAAATTAATAAAACCTTTCTGATCTGCTCTGAATCTATCACGCAGCCTATGCATTGACTGCATGTACTAAATATATCCAGAGCTCTCCCAGTGATTACAATGACATCAGAAAAATCTACCTCTCTGATAAATTCTCATCTGCTTGGCTGAAGGACATTAATGAGGTAAACAACTTTAACTGCATATGGCCAAATAGTTTAATATTCTGATTTAATAATAGTCACAAAGCAGACATGACAAATGTGTTTATTTGACTTTATATTCACAGGCTGACTTTAAAACAGAAACATTCCACGGGAAGATAGCTGATAAACAAGCTAATCACCTTAAACGAAATAATGATCTCTGCCCTTGCCAGTTTGGGAACCTGGTATTAAACATTTACAACTTTAGACATTATTTCATTATATTAATATAATAGGATATGAACACATATATAACTCTATTCACAAGGTCCATGAATGTTGTTCTTTTTATAAACTCTTGTTGATATTTTTTTTTAGGAGATCAGAAACTGTCACCTCAGTGAGTTTCTGCAAAAATGAACAACCTCCAAGCCGATCGAACAGCATTCCAGACAACATCTTTCTGATGCGGGCAAGAAAATGACATGAGTAAATAGTAATCTGATGACCTTTTTGTGCTAGTCTTTTATGTTGATCAAGACTACATTTGTTCAAGCAAAAATAGAGCCTAAAACAGTAATATTGTGAAATGTTTTGTAAACAATAAAACTGGGAATAAGGTTAAACGTCAAATGATTGTGTGTTTTTTTTTAATCATTTGACACCTTCTTTTATTCTGCAGAAAACATTAACACTGAACATAGTTATGTTAACCAATGAATAGATAGTCTCACAACTAATGTTGCAATCAAAGTAATGTTACCAAGTGAATGATAAAAAATCAGATATATATGAGGACTGCACCTTCTGATTTGCTTAATTTTCACTAACAAGCAAGTGCATGAAATCAAGCATGCAATCTCCTTAATCAGAACACAAAGAACACAAACATCCAAACAGAAATGATTTACTGAGGCAGGAACTTGACTGGCCTGCCCAAACCTCAGACCTGAACCACTCTGAACACATTCATGATGGATATTTATGTGCATGGAATTGAAATTTGTGTTTTTTAAAGCTCACATTTGGCCAAGCTGTCCAGTCCAGAAATGTACGATACATCACTGTAAGTGTGGTTTGAAGAAAAGTATTTGATGGAGAGGAACAGTATGAAAAAGCACAAGCAGCAGTCATCAACATCCAAACACCAATGGCACAAAACTATTTTGAAGGGCTTGACTCAAGGATTCAAGGGTTATGATCCAAATGACAAATCACCTTATCACAGCGCTATGTTGGACAGATATTTGTCTGTGTCGCCAAGATGATTATGGACTCTGACACCCATGCACTTGTAGGGCAAAAATAAATAAATAAAATAAAATAAAAAACTACATACAATTACTGTTGTAACTAACAATAGTAACTGCCATAAAATCATACAAGCTTTTCCTTATTTAAAATTTTGTAGAAATAATAACAAAATTACAATAAAAACTAATTTTGCTCTTCTTACAGAGAAATTATATAAAGTATTTTCCTATTTTTCTTTTGTTTATAAAGGTGACAGTAACACATTTTGATAATACAAATGGTCGTTTTTGCAGTCTTAATTACATTTTATGTAAAAATGGTTGTCAGGCCAATCAATATCAGCTGATTTTTTTATCCAGCTCATGCTAAAAATGAATAAGAACAAGAAAGCCAAACGGTGCACAATATTTACAGTGGTTCTGGTTTACACTGTATATTCTGAACAATGTAGTACGTCAAACAGGTATTCAGAGCATATACTGAACATCTGCATGCTGTTATACTTGCTGCACTCTGCAGAAATACAGTAAAATACCTATCGAGGATGATTTTGTGAATATGGTCTCTCGCTCTCACTTCATGTTACTCACAATTCTCTGACTGCTTCAATGAAGATTCTTCTGTTCAGTTTTGTCTTTGTCTCTTTCATTTGGTCTCTTTGTGTAATCAATCCAAAATACATACATTTAGATAACTTTAATTTTATGTGTTGTTACTACAAAAATAGTCTGTATACAATTGTTTTTGTTTTTTTTACTTAAACCCATTTTTTTGCCATTGTAGGAATCATAAAAAAAACACCTTCAGTGTAAACAACTATTTTTCTCTGTACATTTTTTTTAAATATTTTTTTTCATTATTGAATAACACAACAATAAAATAAAAGTGTGACCTGGGGTTTAAAGCAGAAAGAGAAAATAAGCATTCGTGATGATTTGCCCTGGTCACGGCTATAAGGCTTTGTCAGAAAGTTACAGAAACGAAAACTTTGTAGATGGTAGTATTATTGTCCAACAGACTGGACAATGTTGGAAAAAATCACACTTGGAATGTCCACGGCTAATATCCATGTTTTCTCCCATAAGGGGGACAAAATAATGCATTGCTCTACTTTATATAGTCTCTGCATTTGCCTTCTAAAAATTATGTAGAATGTTGCAATCAAGTGTAGCAGTGATCTTCGATTAGCCACATGCAGATCTGCTTGCCGGTTAGCATCAGTGGAGGTCGTCGGTTCGGAGTTAATCTCTGCTCCATTTTCAGAGCCAGCGGTTGTTCCATTACGATCCACAGACTGGTCCTCCAAATAATTATTAATCTCAATATGAGCTAATTTATTTATTTTTTTTAAATGAGTGCGAGTAACTTGTTTGGCCATACTAAAGAAAAATCAAGATACCACATACACTTCTAGCGATCGTTAGCCGTTGGTTGTTCACGCCAGATTGCAATAGTGCGTGCGTGCTACATTGATGTTGCATTGACCAATGAAAACACGTCAACAACAAACTTAAAATTGAAATAATTATCAGGCTTACTTTTAATTTTACTGCTTTTAACATAACATGTTATAGATAAAATACACCACATAAAGTAGTATCCATGTTTAACTATACAGAGTAGTATTTTATTTTATTTTTTATAACACAGCTCCTTGTCTGCGTCAACCCGATTTTCATTTTCAACCAAAATGCTAATTCTATCTGACCTCATGTCCAACGTGACGTTACATAGACGTCTGGTGCCTGCTGGGATGAGGCTATAATTTGTTTCACATTCAGATTATTATATCTCTCTGAATGTTCTAGGTTTGTTCTTTCAAAAGCCTGTGTGCAACAGAAAGTCAAGGACTGAGAAAAGTGCTGATTTCATTCAGAGTGCCTGCTTTCACTTTAAAATGTTGTCCTGGTGTCCAGTTTAATACCCTATTTACTTGTTTCTGGAAGGAAACATTATTAATTTGTGTGGAAAGCAAATTGCTGTCTTTCTTTGACATTTTGACATCACCTCATACCAATGGGGCAATTCCAATCCTTGTGTGATTGCTTTAGTTAACAATGTTCTTTCCGACATTACTTGAATAAAATACAACAAGCTCCTAATCACAACTTCATAAGCGGAAAATAGGAAGTTTCCGATAGCACGTGAAGCAGCAAAATCTTAAAGAAATAGAGAAGATTGTCCTGGATCCTCTGCGAAAGATCCCGGCCAATCTTCTCTGTTGGCCCCCCTGTGGCTACCTGGGCACCTGTGGCCCGCCCATTTATCTGAGTATAATTGTTGTGGCCCCACAGTGTGAATTATTGACAGCTTGCACCTAACCACTATCTGAGATGGCAAAACAACAGAGATGGCCTCCTGCAATTTCAGAAAGAGAGCAGGTACGGCGGAAGAAATTCCACCAGAGGCGTTCACAGGACCTGGACAACACAGATTTGCGGGTCCAGATGGCAGATTCTGAAAAAGAACAAAAAAAGCAATGAAATTTCACAAACCTCATTGGCCTCCAGTGATTTCTTCGGAGGAAAGTGAAAAGAGGCGACTGTTCCGGGAAAGACTGGAGAGAAAGGCTTCCCTCCAAGCCACCCCATCCACCAGTCAGCAGTGGCCTCCAGTGCTAAAAAATGTCAGAGTATCAGGTGAGATCATATGAAAGAATGTAAAAGAATAAATTCACGTAAGAAGCAACAAATGTCTAATGTAATTAATTTTTTTTTTCTTAAACAGTTCCTACATCCTACATCCTACATACATCGCTGGCTGTGCTCCCTCCTCCATCGGCTGTATCTGCTGCAGCCCTTAAAAGGGTACCAAGGGCCACAGCCTGGAGACGGAAAAAGAGGGCCGAAGAGGACAAAAAAGCCCTAAAGCAACAAAAAGCCATTGCACGGCGAGCAGATCCAAGAGGATATCCGTGCAGATTGTGTGGACAGCCAAAGAGACTAGAGTTTGGACACAGTTTCTTTAGGGGGAAAAGTTTCTGTGCCACTGCAGCTGGAAAGATTGTATCACAATGGCTTTCTGAGCAGAGGAGGGTTGCAGCTGCAGACAATATGACAACGTGCCTCGGACAACTGCTTGGAGGAAGAAAAAGAGAGAGGAAGAAAATGCACAGCGCCTGCCTCAGAAAAGGCCAAATAAATGTAAACCGCTGACTTGCTCTCTGTGTCCGCAGCCCAAAACCAAGGACTGTGGTCACTCACGCTACGGTGGCAAATCGTTTTGCAGCAGTTACGAGGGCAAGACTGTGGAACTTTGGCTGGCAGAGCAGCGGTCTCTTGATCCCCCGTAAATAATTGGCACTGATTTTTTTTTTTACTCATTTTTTTTTTATCTGTCAATTTTAGTACAGTGTTTGTTTAGTTTCTTTTAGTATTTGTATTTAGTATTTAATTTACATTTGTATTCTTTTTATATATTTTTTTACTATTTCTTAACTTGTTATACGGTTTCTTACATTTTTATTTTTATATTTGTATATACTATTTTGTTTACCTTAACATATATTTCATAATTTTTTTTATTTTTTTCTAATGTGAACTATTTAATCTTTTTTGTATTATCTTTAATTTTGTTGTACTGTTTCCACTGTTAATTCCTTTGTTTTAAAATTTGCATTTAGCATTTGTTTTTCTAGTGTGAACTATTTAATAAAATCTTTTATCTTTCATTTTGTTGTACTGTTTCTGCTATTATTTTTCAGTTTTATTTTTATATTTGTTTAGTAATCTCTTCACAATTATATATTTTATACTTTTTATATTTTGTTTCTAGTGTGAACTATTTACTAAATAAATAAAAAACAGACTGTGTGAATTGATTTTAAATTAAACTTTCATACCTTTTATAATAAAGTTTATTTAAAAAAAGTGTATATAATTTATTTAGAAAACAGTAACATTGGAATGCTAATGAATAATTAAAAAAGCTACACAAATAAAAAACTTTTATATGTCCTTTATATGTCCTTTATGTAGGCAGATGTGTAAAGAGATGTGAAATAAAGAACAATAATTTTGGTCTGTGTACACAATCTTTATTAAATACAAACAAATGGTAATAGAATAAAATAAAATTCTTATATGTACAATATTTACAATTAAAACAATTTACAATGAAGGACTTCCCTCATTCTTCTTTTCTTGCAGCCACTGTTCTAATGTCTTTCCCTCTGCTGTGGCACAGAAGTAGAAGTTGCCCACCCTGGTGTGCCCAAACTCTTTTTCTGGGCTGCCCTGTCCCCAGCAACCTGCGCAGAAACTATATGCGTGCACTCAATGTGGGCAGCCCAGAAAAAGAGTTCATGCTCTTGAGCAAAAACCTCTGCTGCTTTCCTCTTCCTCCACAGAGTTGTTCTGCTCATCGATGTTGCTGGAGCAGAGAGGGATGCTGCGGGAGGAGCTGAGAGAGACGCTGTCCTTTGAGCAGAGAGCACAGGTGCTGATGCAGGGGGAGGAGGTCGCTGCCCACGTCGTGTGGCCTGACCTGACAGATCAGGGTTTGCAACATGGGGGAAAGATTTAAGTGACGACCCAGGTGCAGAGGGCATTGACGTCATCTGCCTGGCTAGAGGAAGCTGACTGTGAGACACCATGCTGATCTGAGGCAAGGGAACACTCAGAGCCAGCACATCTGCCTCCAGCTTCTTCCTGTAGTTGTTGTTCCTTTTTGAGATAACACAATTAATAGGATGAACATAATCTGAGAATTGTAAAATTACTTTTAACAATAAAATATAAAATATCAATAAAACTAACCAGACAGAAAGCGTCCGCTGATTGACCTCAAACAACTGAATCCTCGTCCGTCCCCTCAGTGCTGGACAGTTCCCCACCAGTCTCCATATGGCCTGGTAGTCGTGTAGAATGGCAGCCCAGTGGTTCATTGAAACACCCCACTTCACCTTCCCTACTGGATAATTGGAGCAGAGCTCCAGACATACTGCCTCTACAATCCGACTAATATTAGGCCACTGCGCAGGACCCGAGCCCTGCCCCAGCACACACCTGTAAAATAAAATAGGGGATTATAAAGCATAAAAAGCATAGTCATTTATATTTTTACAGCTCAAAAGTGTGCAAATGTTTAACTAACCGCTTCAGGCTCTCTTTTCCATGGCAGGTGGAGGTTTTGGAGTGGGTGGCCTTGAACCTGCTTTGCAAAAGTCTGTCCTTGTGTCTCAGTGGATAGGAAACACCCTGTCTGTCACTGTCCGGCAGTCTGTCCCACAGCCGAACAATGTCAGCGGCTTCCCTGTCCGGGACGCAAGGCTTTTCTCTCAGCTCAACAAGGTATCTGGCCAGGTCCACCACTCTGTCGAATCCAGGAGTCCCGTCTGGTCCTCTGCACAACTAACAAGAACAAAGAAGATCAGTTAGTATGGATGAAAAGTCCTCCAAGTAATGGCATGGCAAAGGATGCTTGTATGCATACATACATCTTCCTGGGGCTCTGGTGGCAAGTCCTGGGAGGACTGAGAGGGTGACTCTGAATTCCGAGACAACAATATAGCTTCCTTGGTCGAGACTAAAGAAAGAGGGGAGACGGTGTGGTCCTGCTCCTCTGTCTCATCCCCAAATCCCTCATCTTCTATGTCTCCCAAGTCTGCTGGGATTCCGTCTGGGACATCTGGGTCCCGCCCAAAGTTCTCCCTGAACTCCCAGGACTGCTGCGAGCACAGATACTCCACCCCAATGAGCTCACCTGACAAAACAAAATTAAACAGAAAACAGTCTTAAAAAAGAAGTGCATTATAAGAGATGACACCAACAAAAAAAACATGGCATTATAGACACAAACCTGTGTACTCTCCTGGCTTGGAGTAGTCTTGCACAAGACTACAGCCAAGAAGACGCTGGCTGAGCTCATTGAGGCTGTGCTGGAGAGAGCCCACTGTAGCAACGCAGCGACAAGGGAGCATGTGTGACAGCAGCAGCGGCCCGGTCCTCGTTCCATCGCTCAAAACCCTCAAGCAGATAAGCCTGGAAATTTTCCAGGTTAGCGCTTGTTCCTGATTTAAAAAAAGAGGAAACATTAAGACTTATTTAAATTTACAAATAACATGAAATAGACTTTCACAAAAACACACCTCGAGGTGGATGTGTGTAATCTTACTGGGTATGAAGCGGTTGAGGTGGTTGTGGAAGGACTCCAGGGAAGTGGACCCCCGAGCACAGTGGTACACTGAGCCCTCCCTTTTTTAAACACTTCGTGTCTGTGTGTACAGCTGCACTCCAGGAGGGTCCTGGATGCAGGGAAGATGGCGCCTTTGAGTGTCCCAAATGACGTCCATCCTCTCCTGGTCCACCAAGGGGATGCCCATGGTTTCCCTGGCGTCCCTGAAGGCCTCCAGCATCAGTCCGATCAGCTGCTCTGTCTCCTCCAGGCCACGTGTGCAGCGACGACAGTGCTGCGCCAGCTGTCTGGAAGTGAGCCTGCCGGTCAACTGCTCCTCAGTGAGGCCCCTGATGCCCTGCTTTTGCTCCAGCTCCCTCCTTTTCGCCTCCCTCAGCAGGGCCACATCTCCCTCATCCCAGACGAAAATGCAGCCAGAGAGCTTTGCCATGAACAGACCGTAGAGCGGGTGGCTGTCAGTGTGCAGACCTGCAGCGAAGCGCCGCATCAAGTGCCACACATCCAGACGAACCACCAGATCACTCCAGCTGCTCTGGATGTTCCCACTGAATAGCAGCAGTCTCTGTCCACATACAGGAGCGTGGGGGGAGCGACTCCTGCCACCTCGTACCTTCTCACCAGGCCCGTGGTCATGGGCAGCAGTCCCTGACCCTCATGTGAGGTGAGCACAGACATGAGGACCTGTTTGTGTTCGTTGCCCACATTGGTGACCCAGGCTGCGGTCCCAGCTCCAGCTCCTGCCAGTTTTTTGGCCACCTGTTATTGGAAAACAAAACAGTTCAATGAGATCCAAACAAATACAAAGAATCAAATCTATTAAAAATAATCTGTGATTAATACGATACCTGTTTTGTGGAGTCCATTTTCAGGATGGACCCGAACACAGAGGTGACCCTGGCTTTTAGCTCACTATACCGGGACTGGACATCCTCTGCATGGACAGAGAGGAGCCACTGGGCAGTCGGTACAGGTGGCATTGGAGGTGGAGGTGTGATAGGCCGTGTGCTGGTGCTCTGAAACCGGTCACACACAGACAGGTATTGCAGGGTCCTCTCCATCCAGTCCTCACTATGCTCTTCACATAGTTTGTGATATAGCATTATGGCACTGTTCCCGAGAGAGTGTTCCCTCATCAACTTTGCCACATGCATATCACAAGAGAACTTGTTGCAATAAACAGACAAACCAAGGCAAAGTGTTTTAAAGTTAATCTAAAGTGTTTCTTTTTTTCAAGAGCAAAGATGTGATGTTTTCTACACACAATAAAACATGGGGGGTCGTTAACTCCTGAAAAGGTTAAAGGTGCAGTGTCTCAAGGTGTTGGAATGCTATTGTTCTAAGTCTGACACCTTTGAAAGTTAAAGCTTAGTTCAAAGAAAGGTCTTTCAGACACCTTTGAAAATTAAAGCTTAGTTCAATGAAGGTTCGTTCACACATTTCTGAACCGAACCTAGACTGGCAGACAGTGTCTTGTGAAAAAACTTCAAAAGAACGATAAGGCTTGTTTTCTGTACAAATGACATGTAATTCATTTTTAAAAGTAAATATTATTTTAAAAGTAAATTAAGTTGCATGATTACCCTTACAGCCTAGTTAATGGTGTAACATTGTAGTAGTTAACATGCAACTGCCTATGTATTTTGTCCTACAAAAAGAATTATTTTTTCATGACTCACCGGTAAGTGAGGATAGCTGGGAACATCCTACGGTGAGCCGGATCCAGCTGGTCCAGGATGTCGAAGGACCACGCAGCCAGTTTTTTATGGCAGCGCTGACACTCAAGGTATTCAGTCGCCAGAAAATACCAGCCGTGTAAGTTCAGCACCCGCTCACTGTCTTGTAGTGCCCACAAGCAGTCAGTCGCTGAACGGACCGTCTGCAGTCTGGTGAGCTGCAGTTCAGCTTGTAGGACCACATCCTGTAGGGCATCCACAAACACAGCGGCCAGGTGAAGAACACGTCCGGCGATGCTGGAGGCTGATGATACAGCAGACGTGGCTGGGGAGGGTACCACCACATCTGCAGGTTGTCTGTCAGTACTGCCCTTCCATCCTGGTTTCGGAAGAGGGAGCGGCCGATCCACTAATGTTGTTCCTTTGGAAGGGAGTGCTTCCAGGCCTCAGGGAGAAAAACCTATACACGCACGCACACACACAACACACACAAAAAATAAATAAATAAATAAATAAATAAAAATTATATATATATATATATATATATATATATATATATATATATATATATAGATATATATATATCTATATATCTATATATCTATATATATATATATAGATATATAGATATATATAAAATAAGAATGTAATATATGTATTTGAGAGGGAAAATATATGTACGCACTTTGATGGCTTCTGCAACCTTCTCGAATGTGCAGGCATATTTGAGAAATACATCTTTACTAGCCATAAGGGCACCTCTGTCCAATCTGTCAGCCTCGCGCTCCCTCTGATGTCCAGACAGGACCATGAGGGAGTAACCAAGGTCATTCTCCAGCATCCACTTGAAGGTTTTGCCTCTGTATTGACCAAACTGGATGGCACTTTGACTTTCCAGCAGCAGGTCATCAAAGGGACACCCTCCACCCTGGATAACCCTGACCTTGGCCTCCTCCAGCACAGCCTCAGGGTCCTTTGGTACAAAGGGCACCCCTTCAGCCACCTGTGAAAGGTGGACTTTCTCCAGAGGGGCTGCCTTCTTAGACGGCCTCAGCACCAGCTCTCCAGCCTCAAAACGAAGGTTGGGCTTGCTTTCCATTCTGCAACAGTAAATAAATGCACCTGATGTTATACAAAACAATGCACTGAAAACCTGATACACAAAATAAGTATTTATGTATTATTATTCATTATTAAGGGTAATTCATGGCATACACAAACAAACAAACAAACAAAAAATTATAATAATAAACTTGTGAAAAGGGTACATTATCAAGGGTTTTGTATTTTTTTCTTCTTTTTAATAATGTTTGTATTGTTTTAGACGAATTTTGTTTTCATTTCATCGTTGTAACTGACATAATGTGAATAAAGGAACAAACGAATGTCTCAGAAAAACTCTGCATGCATTATACATTTTTAAAATGGCAACAATATATATATATATATATATATATATATATATGTCGATGAAAATCATGAATGAAAATATACTCTTTATACCGAAATCTATTTTTTTGCGGATTAAACGTCATCATATCTTTATGAAAGACTCCACATTATTTCTCCCTCCAAATTTGAAAAAGAAAGGAAGAAAAACTGTACATTTATTGGGTGTCGATGAGAATCATGAATGAAACTGTATTTTTTATAATGAAATATAGCCTATGCTTATGTCATTACGAACGACTCAGTTTTACCATATTTCTTTTTACCTCACGCCTTTTTTGCATGCATTGCACATGAATAAAATACATATTGTACGCCTGTTTATTTTTTATTTTTTAAACGATACAAATAAAAAGTGAGAAAGAGTAAAATATGTTTACTCACGTGATCCGCAAAACTGCAGGGTAGCGAAAATGCAGAGTCGGTGTAAAAATTTGCAGGATAAATTGCCTCCGCCTCCCCTGACGCGTGATAAGTAGCCTACGTCGCCTCACCTGACGCGTAATAAGTTTTTTTTTTTTTTTTTTTTTTTTTTTAATGCTTTATTAATTCAATGCCACAAGAACATGAGGTTTTACATATTCACATAATCAAATTAACATTAGCTGCCAGAGAAAAGAGAGCGAGAGAGAAAAAAAGTTACATACATTTCAATGATTTCAGAGCATTACGTTTTCAGTGCTTTTTTGTTTTCTGTTTGTTCCAAGAGATTTATATATAATTTGAAGTCATTTATAAAATGTACAAAATTTGGTTTACATTGAGCCCACTTTTTCTTATGTATATGGAATTTTCCTAACAAAATAAACAATTGTATAATATGTTTGTTTTCTGTATAAAACATTACATCAAATATACAAATTTCTATCATACCTTCAATTTTTCTGTTAATATAGAATTCCAAATCTTTCCAAAATAATCTTGAGTAAATACCAATGAAAAAAAAGATGTAAGATAGTTTCTTTTTCTTGACCACAAAATTCACAAGAATATGAAATATTAAGCTTAAATCTTTCCAAAACATGCTTAGCAGGATAAATTCTATGGAGTATTTTTTAAGACACTTCCTTAATTTTGTTATTGATACAAAACTTATTTGGCAGTTTCCACGCTTTAACCCAAGAGATATTACCAAATAAAGATGACCAAAAAAATCTTGCTGCAGGTAAGGAGACAGAACAAAGAGCATTTCTTATAATCTTATTGCTATTTTACATTCCTTAGCTGTAAATATATAAAATGTTTATGTTTCAATGTTGTCAATCCATCTATATTATAGGATCTAATATCTATCCAAATGGTTAAAGAATGTTTTGTTTTCTTTATGTGAGCTTAACATCAAATGTACTATTTATATATTTTTGCACGTTGCATTGTAAATGTTATTTACTCTAAGGAATATCTATATTCTCAGTAAAGTAATACATTGATTATTGTTTAAACTGTATTAAGGATCTTTTTGAAGATATTTACTTTAAAACCCTGATTATTATACCTATGATTAAAAAACCTGTAATCTAAACCTGCTCATGAGATTTCATCACTTTTTTTTTTTTTTTTGACAGTTGCACTTTCCAGTTAACTTACAGTGGCATGCTGTGGATTTCTAACCCTTTCTGAAGAAACTGAAGCAGCCCACACAAATTACATACATTGTGAAATCTATGTCAAAATCAAAACTTATGGATAAACATAATTACATTGTTTTACTTTGTACAATACCTAAAACATTTATTTTGTATTTTTGAAGTTTTATTCTGCACAGTAATGTTCATATTCAAACCATGGTAACTTTTCCACATTTTTAGAACTATGCCCAATATACATAGATTTTAGTATATTTTCAAGTATGTTACAGCACACTAAATCGGAAAGCATCTTTTTCACTATATACTGTGACTGTTTCATCTATATAACCTTTCAATTGAACTGCCTTTCATATTATCAAACTTTTAATTTGTGTCTCTATAGGTAAGTTATATTTATTATAAAAAAAAATCAAACTGATTTAATGGTTAATCAATTAATCATGTGTTAACTGTGGATCCTTGCACACGCTAATAGCTAATATTACCCACAATCTACTGCACTTCGGCGAAGGATTTGGTTCAGAACAACAAATATCAATAAAAAACGTAAAAAAAACTACAAACATGGTGAATGCGCACAACCGAGGGTTAAGCAGAGAAGATTAGATAAAGGGGTTTAAGTTAATAATAACCAAGATTTATCTAGGTACAATATTGATTAAAAATAATAAAAAATAAATGATTTTTTTTCTATATATTATGTAATGTAAAATTTTTATAAACATCTGTTTGGCGTTAACTTTTAAATGCATCATTATGCAGAAAATATGATTAGAGTTCTCTGCATGAAGACCCACGGCTGGCAGATCAACATGCTACTTCTCTTCTTTCTGATATGATATTAAGGTTAAATGACATTAAATATGGAGAATGTTAACTGTGACGAGATGATTGACAGGCCAGTTTACAGTGACAGTGTGTGTAAATTATGCGACAGAGCGTTTTGTTAAAGATGCAATTGTTGTGATATTGTGTCCCAAAACTTACCTACTCTACACACTCAAAAGTGTGACCTTTTCTTCACCAAAAGAGTACATAGGGTGTAGTATAAGTAGGCACATTGGGACGCAGCACTTGCCCCTTTTTTTATACAATCTATACTGTACACACAAAAACGCAAGGGTATCGATTTCAGATTCATCCACTCTGGCACCTGGTGTTAAAAAATAGCAGTTTCAGGCTCCCAAAACACGCGATCCATCTAGACTGAACACCGATACAATACAAAATTTGTACATATACATTAACAGGTCTACACGCTGACGGGCCTCAAACCAAGAACCGTTTCTTTCAGACATGTTCGACAATCTGAGAACCAATTAACTGATGATACTCAGCATGCTAACATGTGTACTACATGCTATTCTTGCTAGCAACAGGGTAACAACATGTTCATAATGCTAAAAAATGCTAGCAAGATGCTAATCTTGTTAGAATCTTGCTAGCATAATGCTATTCACGTTAAAAACATATTAGCAACTTGTTAAATCATGTTATCAATGTGCTAAATTATGCTTACAACATGCTATCAACATCTATCTTTGTACATCTTCAAACTTCAAGGTTTTACAACTGTTTCAAACTTTCAGGCTAGACTTTCTGAAGTCAACCTAAAGTTGTCTTGAAATCTTTTACCTAATTATGAATTTTTCCCTCTCTACTATGTGTCATGTTTGTTGTGTTTTTGCAAATGATAAAGTTAATGAAACATATTATTTAAAAAAAGAGAATATTTTGAGCATTGCATTATGAATGTTATTTACACTATAATGTTTTTCCAAATTGTTAGTAAATTACTAGATTTATTTAGATTTAAATTATTATTTTTTCAACTGTTAAAACGTACCTAGAAAGAAAAAAACACCAGCAACTGCAAAACCCGATTATCTTGATTCAGAGCTGCTCAGGAGACTTCATGGTTAGTGATTTCAGTCTCTCAGTATCTTCACTGTTTGACTGATGAATTTCTAACTGTTTCCGAAGACATTTCACTTAGGCAGTCCACACAAATTACATACATTGTGAAATCTATGTCAAAATCAAAACTTATGGATAAACATCATTACATTTTTTTACTTTGTACAATACCTAAAACATTTATTTTGTATTTTTGAAGTTTTATTCTGCACAGTAATGTTCATATTCAAACCATGGTAACTTTCCACATTTTTAGAACTATGCCCAATATACATAGATTTTAGTATATTTTCAAGTATGTTACAGCACACTAAATCGGAAAGCATCTTTTTCACTATATACTGTGACTGTTTCATCTATATAAACTTTCAATTTAACTGCCTTTCATATTATCAAACTTTTAATTTGTGTCTCTATAGGTAAGTTATATTTATCATAAAAAAAATCTAACTGATTTAATGGTTAATCAATTAATTATGTTTTAACTGTGGATCCTTGCACACGCTAATAGCTAATATTACCCACAATCCACTGCACTCCGGCGAAGGATTTGGTTCAGAACAACAAATATCAATAAAAAACGTAAAAGAACTACAAACATGGTGAATGCGCACAACCGAGGGTTAAGCAGAGAAGATTAGATAGAGGGGTTTAAGTTAATAATAACCAAGATTTATCTAGGTACAATATTTATTAAAAATAATAAAAAATAAATGATTATTCTTTTTTATATATTATGTAATGTAAAATTTTTATAAACATCTGTTTGGCGTTAACTTTTAAATGCATCATTATGCAGAAAATATGATTAGAGTTCTCTGCATGAAGACCCACGGCTGGCAGATCAACATGCTACTTCTCTTCTTTCTGATATGATATTAAGGTTAAATGAAATTAAATATGGAGAATGTTAACTGTGACAAGATGATTGACAGGCCAGTTTACAGTGACAGTGTGTGTAAATTATGCGACAGAGCGTTTTGTTAAAGATGCAATTGTTGTGATATTGTGTCCCAAAGCTTACCTACTCTACACACTCAAAAGTGTGACCTTTTCTTCACCAAAAGAGTACATAGGGCGTAGTATAAGTAAGCACATTGGGACGCAGCACTTGTCCCTGTTTTTATACAATCTATACTGTACACACGAAAACGCAAGGGTATCGATTTCAGATTCATCCACTCTGGCATCTGGTTTTAAAAGATAGCAGTTTCAGGCTCCCAAAACATGTGATCCATCTAGACCAGGGATCAGCAACCTTTTCGGCATGACGTGCCATTTTTTATTTTTATGGTTAACCACTGTGCCAAGTGTGCACAGCCCCCCCCCCCCCCCCCCCCCGATATAATTCTGTATTTAAACGGTACATACACAATTTTTTATTATACGATAAAAAAAAGTTTTTTTAACGTTTAATCAACGTTAATGCACTGCTTTAATTGATGAACGTGCACACACAGACACACACACACACACAACACACACCACTCGCACACAGAGATCTGAGATCGTGCTGTGCAAAAAGTAGCATTCAGAAGCTCATAAACCTATGAGTGTTGTCACGCTACTTTTATTAATCGATACTGAATCGCTACATTATATTTCTCAACAACAAAGGGGCAAAATCGCTTCATTGTCTGCAGAGAGAGACAATTTACCCCCCCCCCCACTTTCTTTCTCTCAAAATGGCCATATTTCAGAAAATTTTTCATCACTGGATATAGCTTTAGGTCATTTAACCTTTCTATGGTAAAACGTATTATTAAAAGTTGACTAATGTTAATTGATTTGCAGCTTCATCTTACCTCACTCTCTTTAACGTTAAACTGACGCTTCACGCTCTGCTTCTGTGAACAGTAAACCCCGCCTACTTTGATCTGATTGGCCATCTCATTGATTTTGACATTGACGAGTGCTGTTAGACCGAGGCTTTGATCTGAAGCACCTAGTATGTGCAGTGTTTGCACGTGCATCCATGCAAGTTAATTCTCACACTTTAATAGTATTTGTAGCTCCTAACAGGCTGTGTGACTATGAGAAGTTGTTACATCAAACTGTACGTCATTATACAGTTTTCCTTATTGCTTGCGTGCCAGCGATTATCCCTCTGCGTGCCACTGTTGGCACGCGTGCCGTAGGTTGCCAACCCCTGATCTAGACTGAACACCAATACAATACAAAATTTGTACATATACATCAACAGGTCTACACGCTGATGGGCCTCAAACCAAGAACCGTTTCTTTCAGACATGTTCGACAATCTGAGAACCGATTAACTGATGATACTCAGCATGCTAGCAACAGGCTAACTACATGTTTATAATGCTTAAAAAAATGCCGTTAGAAACATGCTACAATAATGCTAACTACATGCTAATCATGCTAAAAACTTGCTAGCATCATGCTATTCACTTTAAAAACATACAAGCAACTTGTTAAATCATGTTATCAATGTGCTAAATTATGCTTACAACATGCTATCAACATCTATTTTTGTACATCTTCAAACTTCAAGGTTTTACAACTGTTTCAAACTTTCAGGCTAGACTTTCTGAAGTCAACCTAAAGTTTAACTTGAAATCTTTTACCTAATCATGAATTTTTCCCTCTCTACTATGTGTCATGTTTTTTTGTGATTTTGCAAAGTGCTAAAGTTAATGAAACATATTTTTTTAAAAAGAGAATATTTTGAGCATTGCATTATGAATGTTATTTACACTATAATGTTTTTTTTCCATATTGTTAGTAAATTTATAGATTTACTATATAGATTTCTAACTGTTTCCTAAGACATTTCACTTAGGCAGTCCACACAAATTTCATACATTGTGAAATATGTTTAAAAGTAGTTTCTCCCCCCTGAAGAAAAAAAGAGAGAGAGACAGAAAACCTGTGAATGAATTTCATTACATAGTATCTATACAAACTGTGACATACAAAGATTAATACATATTTTACATTCCTTAGCTGTAAATATATAAAATGTTTGTTTCAATGTTGTCAATCCATCTATATTATAGGATCTAATATCTATCCAAATGGTTAAAAAATGTTTTGTTTTCTTTGTGAGCTTAACATAAAATGTACTAATTATATATTTTTGCACGTTGCATTGTAAATGTTATTTACTCTAAGAAATATCTATATTCTCAATAAAGTAATACATTGATTGTTTAAACTGTATTAAGGATCTTTTTGAAGATTTTTACTGTAAAAACTCTGATTATTATACCTGTGATTAAAAAAACCTGTAATCTAAACCTGCTCATGAGATTTCATCACTTTTTTTTTTTTTTTTGACAGTTGCGCTTTCCAGTTAACTTACAGTGGCATGCTGTGGATTTCTAACCCTTTCTGAAGAAACTGAAGCAGCCCACACAAATTACATACATTGTGAAATCTGTCAAAATCAAAACTTATGGATAAACATCATTACATTTTTTTTACTTTTTACAATACCTAAAACATTTATTTTGTATTTTTGAAGTTTTATTCTGCACAGTAATGTTCTGTCACAAGTGTCTGGGTTGTGTTCCCTGGGTATCCACTAGGTGTCCTCAGTTCCCAGAGGGCGGAGGAGGAAGGTGACCAAATAAGGGAACAGGAAGTGATAATATGATAGACACCGTGGGAACTGAGGACACCTAATGGATACCCAGGGAACACAACCCAGACACTGTGACATGTTCATATTCAAACCATGGTAACTTTTCCAAATTTTTAGAACTATGCCCAATATACATAGATTTTAGTATATTTTCAAGTATGTTACAGCACACTAAATCGGAAAGCATCTTTTTCACTATATACTGTGACTGTTTCATCTATATAACCTTTCAATTTAAGTGCCTTTCATATTATCAAACTTTTAATTTGTGTCTCTATAGGTAAGTTATATTTGTCATTTTAAAAAAACACAGCTGATTTAATGGTTAATCATTCAACATTTTTTTAAGTGTGGATCCGTGCACATGCTAATAGCTCATATTACCCACAATCCATTACACTCCGGCGAAGGATTCGGTTCAGAACAACAAATATGAATAAAAAACATTAAAAACCACAGACATGGTGAATGCGCACAACCGAGGGTTAAGCAGGCGGCAAGGAAGTCGACCGGAAGTTGAAGTCGGCCGCGTGCCGCCATCTTGTAGCAGAACTTCACTTGCATTAGCATTCCCATTGACTCCCATTCATTTTGCCGTCACTTTGACAGCGAATAACTTTACATCTGAGGCGTTTAAAGACTCCGTTTGTCCATTATTTATTTTTAAAGATACACGACAATGTATAAAGGGCTCCATTACCTTCTATGTTACATTATGGCCCCGTTGAAACAGTTTTTGTAACAATAGGCTAACGATTGCGTCATAACCACTCGACTCTCTGTCGCATTACCGTACAGACAGGAGGAGAAGATCGCAGGCAATTAACTTAATATGGCGTACTGGCGTTACATTTTAAAATACTATACAAAATAATTAATCAGAATACTTACTCCTGCTCACTCACACCAAAGAACTCCCCGCTCAAGCTAGCCGTCTCTGCAAGATTAACGATGGCAGTTTGCACGCACAGCTACTAGAAGATTTACATCTGTCAGACAGGTTGCTGACGTCATCAAGCTTAGTTTGAGTCTGCGCGTCAGAAACGGAAGTGCTAAAAAACGGTAAAAATGGGCTTCACTTGTCTCAATTGAGTTCCAATGGGGTCGCTGTGTCCATTTCTTTTACTGTCTATGGGGTTAAGCAGAGAGCATTAGATAAAAGGGTTTAAGTTAATAATAACCAAGATTTAACTAGTTAAAATATTTATTAAAAATAATAAATGGAAATAAATTATTTAATGTTATCTATGTTATACTTCATCTTAATGTAATGTAACATTTTATAAACATCTGTTTGGCGTTAACTTTTAAATGCATCATTATGCAGAAAATATGATTAGAGTTCTCTGCATGAAGACCCACGGCTGGCAGATCAACATGCTACTTCTCTTTTTTCTGATATGATATTAAGGTTAAATGACATTAAATATGGAGAATGTTAACTGTGACAAGATGATTGACAGGCCAGTTTACAGTGACAGTGTGTGTAAATTATGCGACAGAGCGTTTTGTTAAAGATGCAATTGTTGTGATATTGTGTCCCAAAACTTACCTTCTCTACACACTCAAAAGTGTGACCTTTTCTTCACCAAAAGAGTACATAGGGTGTAGTATAAGTAGGCACATTGGGACGCAGCACTTGTCCCTGTTTTTATACAATCTATACTGTACACACAAAAACGCAAGGGTATCGATTTCAGATTCATCCACTCTGGCATCTGGTTTTAAAAGATAGCAGTTTCAGGCTCCCAAAACACGCGATCCATCTAGACTGAACACTGATACAATACAAAATTTGTACATATACATTAACAGGTCTACACGCTGACGGGCCTCAAACCAAGAACCGTTTCTTTCAGACATGTTCGACAATCTGAGAACCGATTAACTGATGATACTCAGCATGCTAACAGGTGTACTACATGCTATTCTTGCTAGCAACAGGGTAACAACATGTTCATAATGCTAAAAAATGCTAGCAAGATGCTAATCTTGTTAGAAACATGCTAGCATAATGCTAACTACATGCTAATCATGCTAAAAACTTGCTAGCATCATGCTATTCACGTTAAAAACATACTAGCAACTTGTTAAATCATGTTATCAATGTGCTAAATTATGCTTACAACATGCTATCAACATCTATTTTTGTACATCTTCAAACTTCAAGGTTTTACAACTGTTTCAAACTTTCAGGCTAGACTTTCTGAAGTCAACCTAAAGTTGTCTTGAAATCTTTTACCTAATTATGAATTTTTCCCTCTCTACTATGTGTCATGTTTGTTGTGTTTTTGCAAATGATAAAGTTAATGAAACATATTATTTAAAAAAAGAGAATATTTTGAGCATTGCATTATGAATGTTATTTACACTATAATGTTTTTCCATATTGTTAGTAAATTACTAGATTTATTTAGATTTAAATTATTATTTTTTCAACTGTTAAAACGTACCTAGAAAGAAAAAAACACCAGCAACTGCAAAACCCGATTATCTTGATTCAGAGCTGCTCAGGAGACTTCATGGTTAGTGATTTCAGTCTCTCAGTATCTTCACTGTTTGACTGATGAATTTCTAACTGTTTCCTAAGACATTTCACTTAGGCAGTCCACACAAATTTCATACATTGTGAAATATGTTTAAAAGTAGTTTCTCCCCCCTGAGGAAAAAAAAGAGAGAGAGAAAACCTGTGAATGAATTTCATTACATAGTATCTATACAAACTGTGACATACAAAGATTAATACATATTTTACATTCCTTAGCTGTAAATATATAAAATGTTTATGTTTCAATGTTGTCAATCCATCTATATTATAGGATCTAATATCTATCCAAATGGTTAAAGAATGTTTTGTTTTCTTTATGTGAGCTTAACATCAAATGTACTATTTATATATTTTTGCACGTTGCATTGTAAATGTTATTTACTCTAAGGAATATCTATATTCTCAGTAAAGTAATACATTGATTATTGTTTAAACTGTATTAAGGATCTTTTTGAAGATTTTTACTGTAAAAACTCTGATTATTATACCTGTGATTAAAAAAACCTGTAATCTAAACCTGCTCATGAGATTTCATCACTTTTATTTTTTTGACAGTTGCACTTTCCAGTTAACTTACAGTGGCATGCTGTGGATTTCTAACCCTTTCTGAAGAAACTGAAGCAGCCCACACAAATTACATACATTGTGAAATCTATGTCAAAATCAAAACTTATGGATAAACATCATTACATTTTTTTACTTTTTACAATACCTAAAACATTTATTTTGTATTTTTGAAGTTTTATTCTGCACAGTAATGTTCATATTCAAACCATGGTAACTTTTCCACATTTTTAGAACTATGCCCAATATACATAGATTTTAGTATATTTTCAAGTATGTTACAGCACACTAAATCGGAAAGCATCTTTTTCACTATATACTGTGACTGTTTCATCTATATAACCTTTCAATTTAACTGCCTTTCATATTATCAAACTTTTAATTTGTGTCTCTATAGGTAAGTTATATTTGTCATTTAAAAAAAACACAGCTGATTTAATGGTTAATCAATTAAACATTTTTTTAAGTGTGGATCCGTGCACACGCTAATAGCTAATATTACCCACAATCCATTGCACTCCGGCAAAGGATTCGGTTCAGAATAACAAATATGAATAAAAAACGTTAAAAAACTACAAACATGGTGAATGCGCACAACCGAGGGTTAAGCAGAGAGGATTAGATAAAAGGGTTTAAGTTAATAATAACCAAGATTTAACTAGGTACAATATTTATTAAAAATAATAAAAAATAATAAATGGAAATTAATTATTTAATGTTATCTATGTTATACTTCATCTTAATGTAATGTAACATTTTATAAACATCTGTTTGGCGTTAACTTTTAAATACATCATTATGCAGAAAATATGAGTAGAGTTCTCTGCATGAAGACCCACGGCTGGCAGATCAACATGCTACTTCTCTTCTTTCTGATATGATATTAAGGTTAAATGAAATTAAATATGGAGAATGTTAACTGTGACAAGATGATTGACAGGCCAGTTTACATTGACAGTGTGTGTAAATTATGCCACAGAGCATTTTGTTAAAGATGCAATTGTTGTGATATTGTGTCCCAAAGCTTACCTACTCTACACACTCAAAAGTGTGACCTTTTCTTCACCAAAAGAGTACATACTTTAAGGGCGTAGTATAAGTAGGCACATTGGGATGCAGCACTTGTCCCTGTTTTTATACAATCTATACTGTACACACAAAAACGCAAGGGTATCAATTGCAGATTCATCCACTCTGGCACCTGGTGTTAAAAAATAGCAGTTTCAGGCTCCCAAAACACGCGATCCATCTAGACTTAATACCGATACAATACAAAATTTGTACGTATACATTAACAGGTCTACACGCTGACGGGCTCTAAACCAAGAACCGTTTCTTTCAGACATGTTCAACAATCTGAGAACCGATTAACTGATGATACTCAGCATGCTAGCAACAGGCTAACTACATGCTATTCTTGCTAGCAACAGGGTAACAACATGTTCATAATGCTAAAAAATGCTAGCAATATGCTAATCATGTTAGAAACATGCTAGCATAATGCTAACTACATGCTAATCATGCTAAAAACTTGCTAGCATCATGCTATTCATGTTAAAAACATACTAGCAACTTGTTAAATCATGTTATCATTGTGCTACATTATGCTTACAACATGCTATCAACATCTATCTTTGTACATCTTCAAACTTCAAGGTTTTACAACTGTTTCAAACTTTCAGGCTATACTTTCTGAAGTCAACCTAAAGTTGTCTTGAAATCTTTTACCTAATTATGAATTTTTCCCTCTCTACTATGTGTCATGTTTGTTGTGTTTTTGCAAATGATAAAGTTAATGAAACATTATTTAAAAAAAGAGAATATTTTGAGCATTGCATTATGAATGTTATTTACACTATAATGTTTTTCCAAATTGTTAGTAAATTACTAGATTTATTTAGATTTAAATTATTATTTTTTCAACTGTTAAAACGTACCTAGAAAGAAAAAAACACCAGCAACTGCAAAACCCGATTATCTTGATTCAGAGCTGCTCAGGAGACTTCATGGTTAGTGATTTCAGTCTCTCAGTATCTTCACTGTTTGACTGATGAATTTCTAACTGTTTCCTAAGACATTTCACTTAGGCAGTCCACACAAATTACATACATTGTGAAATATGTTTAAAAGTAGTTTCTCCCCCCTGAAGAAAAAAAAAAGAGAGAAAACCTGTGGATGAATTTCATTACATAGTATCTATACAAACTGTGATATATAAAGATTAATACATATTTTACATTCCTTAGCTGTAAATATATAAAATGTTTATGTTTCAATGTTGTCAATTCATCTATATTATAGGATCTAATATCTATCCAAATGGTTAAAAAATGTTTTGTTTTCTTTATGTGAGCTTAACATCAAATGTACTAATTATTAAATATAATTTTTTTTCTTTTTCTTTGAACAATACCTAAAACATTTATTTTGTATTTTTGAAGTTTTATTCTGCACAGTAATGTTCATATTCAAACCATGGTAACTTTTCCACATTTTTAGAACTATACCCAATATACATAGATTTTAGTATATTTTCAAGTATGTTAATCGCAAAGCATCTTTTTCACTATATGTAATGACTGTTTCATCTACATAAACTCTTTTTAATTTAACTGCCTTTCATGCTCATGCTATCCAACTTTTCATTTGCATCACTAGTAAGTTATATTTGTCATCAAAAATAAAATACAGCTGACTTAAAGGGGTGGTTCGGGATTTTTGACATCGGACCTCATTTTTAAGTCAGCCTGGTTGTTATTCATTAGTGGAGACATTTTTAAAAAAAAAAATTATCCAGTCTTTATATTTGGATAGATAGCCGATGCTAGGCTAGCGCGAGTCAATGGGTATATGTTAGCCAGCCATTAAAAACCGTTTTACCCGCTCCACAGTGCACCAAACACAAATCAATTATAACACTAGACTATCGATGCAAATGTCCGTTGAGAGAATAATGTTAGAAATCAAACTTACCTTTCATCACATTGCATTAGTTATAATTTGTTCCCTGTAATCATAAGCCTTGTCGACAGCAGCAGCGGAGTGATATTGATTACCTAGGCAACCGAGTGAGCCGGTCCACACATGACGCAAGTGTATTTACCTGCCGCTGGCACACTGATTATCACTAACATCACATAAGCAGAGCAAAGTAAAATTCCGCAGCGGCTGAGAAACTAGTTCTTTTAGGATCATTGAGATGAAAGGTAAGTTTGATTTCTAACATTATTCTCTCAACGGACATTTGCATCGATAGTCTAGTGTTATAATTGATTTGCGTTTGGTGCACTGTGGAGTGGGTAAAACGGTTTTTAATGGCTGGCTAACATATACCCATTGACTCGCGCTAGCCTAGCAGCGGCCAACTATCCAAATATAAGGACTGGATAATTTAAAAAAAAAAAAATGTCTCCACTGATGAATAACAACCAGGCTGACCTAAAAATGAGGTCCGATGTCAAAAATCCCGAACCACCCCTTTAATGGTTAATCAATTAATCATTTGGTACATCTTAAAATTTCCACATACTATAGAACTGAAACTGACAATGAATTCTCCAGAAAAATTACACTATATTGTGTATATACAGACACACCTTCTTATTCAAAGAGTTTTCTTTATTTTCATGACTATGAAAATTGTAGAGTCACACTGAAGGCATCAAGGGCTATTTGACCAAGAAGGAGAGTGATGGGGTGCTGCGCCAGATGACCTGGCCTCCACAGTAACCGGACCTGAACCCAATCGAGATGATTTAGGGGTGAGCTGGACCGCAGACAGAAGGCAAAAGGGCCAACAAGTGCTAAGCATCTCTCGGAGAACTCCTTCAAGACTGTTGGAAGACCATTTCAGGTGACTACCTCTTGAAGCTTATCAAGAGAATGCCAAGAGTGTGCAAAGCAGTAATCAAAGCAAAAGGTGGCTACTTTGAAGAACCTACAATATGACATATTTTCAGTTGTTACACACTTTTTTGTTCTGTATATAATTCCATATATAATTCCACATGTGTTAATTCATAGTTTTGATGCCTTCAGTGTGAATCTACAATTTTCATAGTCATGAAAATAAAGAAAACTCTTTGAATGAGAAGGTGTGTCCAAACTTTCGGTCTGTACTATATATATATATATATATATATATATATATATATATATATATATATATATATATATATATATATATAAAATGTAGATAAGCTAAAAACTGTTAGCCTGAATGGACTGTAAGTCGCTTTGGATAAAAGCGTCTACTACATGCATGGATTTATTTATTAATTTTATTTAATTCATATATACATATGTCCATCATGCAACAGACAAAAAGGTCACAGATTCATAATTGCAAGGTTTAAAATTGGAATCTTTTTTTTTTTACGATAACAGATGACACGTGCAAATATAGGGGAGCAGCTGCTTTTTCCACTTCAACTGCCATCAATTAAATTATGGGAAATATTGCACAATAATAAATAGACGGCTCCCACCCACACAGATTCTCCGCCCATGAGTCTGAAAAGAATGGAAGAAAATGCCTATATAAAGACAGAGATCATCTGTTTAAAAGCACAAGAAATCATCTGGACATCCACAGAGGAACACCTGATACTCATCACTGGTATGATGACATATGATCCACTCGACTACATCAATAATCTTAACCACTAAACACTTTCTATTTAATTATGTAGATCATCCAGTTAAACAGAAACTTCAAATATTTCTTGATCAGTTAAATTACTGTATTTTTTTAAAAAGTATTTTTAACATTATGATAACTGATTGAAATGTCAGCACTTCATATACTGAATGCATAAATTAAATTTTATTACATAAATTACATAAATTATCACCTAGTTTTGGGTTTCTTTTTGGCATTACAATTGTATGAGCCATCACAAAATTATGTTAGATGATTAAAAGCTCTGTAATAATATACATTTAATTTTAAAATGTTATTATTATTATTGTTTTAAATTCCAACAGACTTTGCTTTGAAAAGGCTAAAAAAATGTCTGGAAAAAAATGGGTTCTCCTTGTCGCCGGCTCAAAGGACTGGGAAAATTACCAACACCAAGTTTGTCCTTCTTTTAATATTCTTTATTTTCAAGACATATTGCTCATACATTTTTAAAGGTGTTCTGTACCACAGTTTGTGTATGATGACAGTAAGTAGTGAACATGAAAATAATCTGTTCTGTGTTTTAGGCCAATGTGTGCGGTCTATATCAGATAATTAAGAAACATGGGATTCCTGATGAGCAGATTGTGGTGATGATGTATGATGACATTGCTGACAATCCAAAGTGAGTAATTTCCTGAAGTTTTTGAGCATCATGTGTTTCATGGCTGATCTCAATCTTCAGGGCTCCCCACACAGCTATTTAGTGGAGCTAACAACAGTGTAATGGACAGTTGTCATATTTCCGAGCTTCTCAAAAGGAAAAGAGGACTGTCATAGAGAAAGACAGTAAATACGAGTTTTGCATTCCAGTTTGCCACGCGATATACAGTACCATTTCCACAAATTTCCAAAAGAGAAAAAATTGAGAGATTGATGACAGAAGTCAGAAGAGAGAAATAGTTCAAGTTTTTCATCACTCCCTCAGCCATATATTAGAATCACCCTCATAACAATGTTAATTAGCTTTTTGTAATATAATGTCAAAGTCATATAATACTAACTATAGGGCCCTATTTTAACGATCTAAGCGCAATGTGTAAAGCGCACAGTGCAGGTGCACTCAGGGCGTGTCCAAATCCACTTGTACTATTTTAACGATGGACAAACGGTTGGCGCGCCCGGGCGCATGGTCTAAACGGGATGTCCCTACTATTCTCTTAATGAGTAATGGGTGTTTTTTGGGCGTAACGTGCAATAAACCAATCAGAGTGTCATTTTCCATTCCCTTTGAGAGCCAGTTGCGCCCGTGCCATGATGGATTTGCTATTTACACGGCGGAATTTGACAAGCGCAAAGACAGAACGCGTCTCCGATATAAAACGGAGCTGCTCGTGTACGAGCAAATAGATTCTGATACATGCGATGACTATCCATTATGGCATGTAGGCATTTATATATATATATATATATATATATATATATATATATATATATATATATATATATATATATATATATATAATTAGCCTACAAAAAATCTTATGCATTGCAATACTTTAATTTTTAATATTTGGCATGTTTGTGTGCTGCTGTGCGTCCCTGCAAGCAGCGTGTACGCTCATTGTGGACCGGCCTATACTAACAGGTTTGAGTTGGTCTATGGCGCAGTCTATTTTCAGCTCCTTAAAATAGCTTTGCGCCAGCAATGTACCTGAACACACCTCTTTTTTAGACCAGCACGCACATGGGTGCAAAAATGGGCGCAAATTCATTTGCTAATTAAACGACATGGCGCTGGATGGGAAAATGCGAACTGTGCCGGACTGAATCTAGCAAACACACTTGTGCTGCACCTTGTGTCGCATTGCGCTGGGTGTATTATAGTGGCCATAGGGTTAAAATGTAGGCTAAATTTATACAGTGTAATAACAGAAGTATAGTACAAAAATGTAATAATTAAAAAAAAACTTTGTTCCTTTTCTTCTCTGCCTGCAGAAACCCAACTAATGGAACCGTTGTCAGTGTAGTTAATGACACAGACGTGTACTCAGGAGTTCCAAAAGACTACACTGGAAAGGTAGCATTTAGAATGTTATTGTTTTGATGTTTTTATTCCATTTCTGAGCACAATTATAGCTTATAACATTAATGATCAATTATGGCAATGATGATCTTAAAGGATGTGACCCCACAAAACTTCCTGGCTGCTCTTCAAGGGGATGAGAGTACAGAAAAAAAAGTCATAAAAAGGTTTGTTTGACTGTTTAAGAAATCTTTCACTACTATGATATGCTATATAATACCTTTTTATTTTATTTTATTTTACCTTAAATAGTATTTCACTTTTGTGTAAGGGCCAAGCACTGAATGTAAGGAAGCAGCACATGTTGTAACTTTTGTGTTATTGAGTGATTGTCAAAATACACAAAGATTTTCTATGAATTAGATGAATGCACAACCTACAAAAAGCAATCACATTATAAATAATTTTACATGAGGATGTTGGAAACTGCTTTGCTTACAAATACCATTGATGATATGATGTACAGCTAAATAATTGCAATTTATCTGCGGCTTCTGTGCTTGGCCTCGTAATCACTGCTTGCAGCTAATATGTGACCTTGGAACACAAAAGGGTCAAATTTTTTTTAATTGAGATTTATACATCATCTACAAGCTGAATAAATAAGCTTTCTATTGATGTATGGTTTGTTAGGATCGGACAATATTTGTTCGAGATAGAACTATTTGAAAATCTGAGGGTGCCAAAAAATCTGAATATTGAGAAAATCGGCTTTAAATCGGTCCAAATGAAATCCGTGGCAAAGCATATTACTAATCAAAAATTAAGTTTTAATATATTTATGGTAGGACATTTACAAAATATCCTAATGGAACATGATCTTTACTTAATATCCTTAAGATTTTGGCCTATACAATGTTTTTTTGGTGATTGCTACAAATATACCTCAGTGACTTGTTTTGACTGGTTTTGTGGTCCAGGGTCACATATACTCTATGAATTTGCAGCTTAATTGAAGAACCATTATTATTTTCATTTAATGCAGTGGAGAAAATGACAACATATACATCTACATGTCCGGTCTGGGAAATGAAGGCACATTTGAATTTCCTGAGGAGTCAGTAAGTATAAAACACAAAGACTGAAGAGATATGTGTGCATATTAAAGTACTATTTAGCTGAACTTGTAATAAATAAATAAAATAAAAAATATTAATATATTATTTTATTATTATTATTAATAATAATATCAGAAGTAGAAGGCTAGTACTGGTAAAAAGGAAAAATTGCTTAAAATCTTAGTTTTTTTGTTTGTTTGTTTGTTTGTTTATAAGTGATCATCTTTTTTTTAAAACACTATTAACCATGTAGTTATGAATTTTAGAAAACATTTCATAGGATAAAATTATTAATTCAATATTGCGCATGTAAATAGATGAATTAAGACATATGACTTATTGTTTTTAACCTGACATCCTGCTGAATTATAGACCATTAATTCAGTATTTTTATTACAGCTTCATCAGAGTGATCTCGTTGGTGCAATTAACCGCTTGCATCATGAAAAGAAATTCTCAAAGGTATGTATTAAATTAATGTTTTATTTTTACATATATTCCATATATGCAGAGAGAGTGAGAGAGATGGATTTTGTTTACTAATATACTGAACTTAAACATCATTTGCATCACTTAACAAATCCCAATCTTTCATCTGATAGGAAATTTAAACCAAATGAATCTTCTTGACAGTAATTTTAAATATCGCTAACTGTTTTCTCAATGCAAATATGCGCTGCAGATGGTGATATTCATGACCAGCAGTTACTCTGCAACAATGTTTGAAGATCTTGCCCCTAATGTAGATGGTAAGGAGAAACAAACTAACAGCCTTATATGTACCTTATATGTAATCAGAGTTGGGCTCACACTAGATTTTATTTGAAAGGATTGTGCCCATAATCTATTTTCCAAAAAATAAATTAATAAAACCTTTCTGATCTGCTCTGAATCTATCACGCAGCCTATGCATTGACTGCATGTACTAAATATATCCAGAGCTCTCCCAGTGATTACAATGACATCAGAAAAATCTACCTCTCTGATAAATTCTCATCTGCTTGGCTGAAGGACATTAATGAGGTAAACAACTTTAACTGCATATGGCCAAATAGTTTAATATTCTGATTTAATAATAGTCACAAAGCAGACATGACAAATGTGTTTATTTGACTTTATATTCACAGGCTGACTTTAAAACAGAAACATTCCACGGGAAGATAGCTGATAAACAAGCTAATCACCTTAAACGAAATAATGATCTCTGCCCTTGCCAGTTTGGGAACCTGGTATTAAACATTTACAACTTTAGACATTATTTCATTATATTAATATAATAGGATATGAACACATATATAACTCTATTCACAAGGTCCATGAATGTTGTTCTTTTTATAAACTCTTGTTGATATTTTTTTTTAGGAGATCAGAAACTGTCACCTCAGTGAGTTTCTGCAAAAATGAACAACCTCCAAGCCGATCGAACAGCATTCCAGACAACATCTTTCTGATGCGGGCAAGAAAATGACATGAGTAAATAGTAATCTGATGACCTTTTTGTGCTAGTCTTTTATGTTGATCAAGACTACATTTGTTCAAGCAAAAATAGAGCCTAAAACAGTAATATTGTGAAATGTTTTGTAAACAATAAAACTGGGAATAAGGTTAAACGTCAAATGATTGTGTGTTTTTTTTTAATCATTTGACACCTTCTTTTATTCTGCAGAAAACATTAACACTGAACATAGTTATGTTAACCAATGAATAGATAGTCTCACAACTAATGTTGCAATCAAAGTAATGTTACCAAGTGAATGATAAAAAATCAGATATATATGAGGACTGCACCTTCTGATTTGCTTAATTTTCACTAACAAGCAAGTGCATGAAATCAAGCATGCAATCTCCTTAATCAGAACACAAAGAACACAAACATCCAAACAGAAATGATTTACTGAGGCAGGAACTTGACTGGCCTGCCCAAACCTCAGACCTGAACCACTCTGAACACATTCATGATGGATATTTATGTGCATGGAATTGAAATTTGTGTTTTTTAAAGCTCACATTTGGCCAAGCTGTCCAGTCCAGAAATGTACGATACATCACTGTAAGTGTGGTTTGAAGAAAAGTATTTGATGGAGAGGAACAGTATGAAAAAGCACAAGCAGCAGTCATCAACATCCAAACACCAATGGCACAAAACTATTTTGAAGGGCTTGACTCAAGGATTCAAGGGTTATGATCCAAATGACAAATCACCTTATCACAGCGCTATGTTGGACAGATATTTGTCTGTGTCGCCAAGATGATTATGGACTCTGACACCCATGCACTTGTAGGGCAAAAATAAATAAATAAAATAAAATAAAAAACTACATACAATTACTGTTGTAACTAACAATAGTAACTGCCATAAAATCATACAAGCTTTTCCTTATTTAAAATTTTGTAGAAATAATAACAAAATTACAATAAAAACTAATTTTGCTCTTCTTACAGAGAAATTATATAAAGTATTTTCCTATTTTTCTTTTGTTTATAAAGGTGACAGTAACACATTTTGATAATACAAATGGTCGTTTTTGCAGTCTTAATTACATTTTATGTAAAAATGGTTGTCAGGCCAATCAATATCAGCTGATTTTTTTATCCAGCTCATGCTAAAAATGAATAAGAACAAGAAAGCCAAACGGTGCACAATATTTACAGTGGTTCTGGTTTACACTGTATATTCTGAACAATGTAGTACGTCAAACAGGTATTCAGAGCATATACTGAACATCTGCATGCTGTTATACTTGCTGCACTCTGCAGAAATACAGTAAAATACCTATCGAGGATGATTTTGTGAATATGGTCTCTCGCTCTCACTTCATGTTACTCACAATTCTCTGACTGCTTCAATGAAGATTCTTCTGTTCAGTTTTGTCTTTGTCTCTTTCATTTGGTCTCTTTGTGTAATCAATCCAAAATACATACATTTAGATAACTTTAATTTTATGTGTTGTTACTACAAAAATAGTCTGTATACAATTGTTTTTGTTTTTTTTACTTAAACCCATTTTTTTGCCATTGTAGGAATCATAAAAAAAACACCTTCAGTGTAAACAACTATTTTTCTCTGTACATTTTTTTTAAATATTTTTTTTCATTATTGAATAACACAACAATAAAATAAAAGTGTGACCTGGGGTTTAAAGCAGAAAGAGAAAATAAGCATTCGTGATGATTTGCCCTGGTCACGGCTATAAGGCTTTGTCAGAAAGTTACAGAAACGAAAACTTTGTAGATGGTAGTATTATTGTCCAACAGACTGGACAATGTTGGAAAAAATCACACTTGGAATGTCCACGGCTAATATCCATGTTTTCTCCCATAAGGGGGACAAAATAATGCATTGCTCTACTTTATATAGTCTCTGCATTTGCCTTCTAAAAATTATGTAGAATGTTGCAATCAAGTGTAGCAGTGATCTTCGATTAGCCACATGCAGATCTGCTTGCCGGTTAGCATCAGTGGAGGTCGTCGGTTCGGAGTTAATCTCTGCTCCATTTTCAGAGCCAGCGGTTGTTCCATTACGATCCACAGACTGGTCCTCCAAATAATTATTAATCTCAATATGAGCTAATTTATTTATTTTTTTTAAATGAGTGCGAGTAACTTGTTTGGCCATACTAAAGAAAAATCAAGATACCACATACACTTCTAGCGATCGTTAGCCGTTGGTTGTTCACGCCAGATTGCAATAGTGCGTGCGTGCTACATTGATGTTGCATTGACCAATGAAAACACGTCAACAACAAACTTAAAATTGAAATAATTATCAGGCTTACTTTTAATTTTACTGCTTTTAACATAACATGTTATAGATAAAATACACCACATAAAGTAGTATCCATGTTTAACTATACAGAGTAGTATTTTATTTTATTTTTTATAACACAGCTCCTTGTCTGCGTCAACCCGATTTTCATTTTCAACCAAAATGCTAATTCTATCTGACCTCATGTCCAACGTGACGTTACATAGACGTCTGGTGCCTGCTGGGATGAGGCTATAATTTGTTTCACATTCAGATTATTATATCTCTCTGAATGTTCTAGGTTTGTTCTTTCAAAAGCCTGTGTGCAACAGAAAGTCAAGGACTGAGAAAAGTGCTGATTTCATTCAGAGTGCCTGCTTTCACTTTAAAATGTTGTCCTGGTGTCCAGTTTAATACCCTATTTACTTGTTTCTGGAAGGAAACATTATTAATTTGTGTGGAAAGCAAATTGCTGTCTTTCTTTGACATTTTGACATCACCTCATACCAATGGGGCAATTCCAATCCTTGTGTGATTGCTTTAGTTAACAATGTTCTTTCCGACATTACTTGAATAAAATACAACAAGCTCCTAATCACAACTTCATAAGCGGAAAATAGGAAGTTTCCGATAGCACGTGAAGCAGCAAAATCTTAAAGAAATAGAGAAGATTGTCCTGGATCCTCTGCGAAAGATCCCGGCCAATCTTCTCTGTTGGCCCCCCTGTGGCTACCTGGGCACCTGTGGCCCGCCCATTTATCTGAGTATAATTGTTGTGGCCCCACAGTGTGAATTATTGACAGCTTGCACCTAACCACTATCTGAGATGGCAAAACAACAGAGATGGCCTCCTGCAATTTCAGAAAGAGAGCAGGTACGGCGGAAGAAATTCCACCAGAGGCGTTCACAGGACCTGGACAACACAGATTTGCGGGTCCAGATGGCAGATTCTGAAAAAGAACAAAAAAAGCAATGAAATTTCACAAACCTCATTGGCCTCCAGTGATTTCTTCGGAGGAAAGTGAAAAGAGGCGACTGTTCCGGGAAAGACTGGAGAGAAAGGCTTCCCTCCAAGCCACCCCATCCACCAGTCAGCAGTGGCCTCCAGTGCTAAAAAATGTCAGAGTATCAGGTGAGATCATATGAAAGAATGTAAAAGAATAAATTCACGTAAGAAGCAACAAATGTCTAATGTAATTAATTTTTTTTTTCTTAAACAGTTCCTACATCCTACATCCTACATACATCGCTGGCTGTGCTCCCTCCTCCATCGGCTGTATCTGCTGCAGCCCTTAAAAGGGTACCAAGGGCCACAGCCTGGAGACGGAAAAAGAGGGCCGAAGAGGACAAAAAAGCCCTAAAGCAACAAAAAGCCATTGCACGGCGAGCAGATCCAAGAGGATATCCGTGCAGATTGTGTGGACAGCCAAAGAGACTAGAGTTTGGACACAGTTTCTTTAGGGGGAAAAGTTTCTGTGCCACTGCAGCTGGAAAGATTGTATCACAATGGCTTTCTGAGCAGAGGAGGGTTGCAGCTGCAGACAATATGACAACGTGCCTCGGACAACTGCTTGGAGGAAGAAAAAGAGAGAGGAAGAAAATGCACAGCGCCTGCCTCAGAAAAGGCCAAATAAATGTAAACCGCTGACTTGCTCTCTGTGTCCGCAGCCCAAAACCAAGGACTGTGGTCACTCACGCTACGGTGGCAAATCGTTTTGCAGCAGTTACGAGGGCAAGACTGTGGAACTTTGGCTGGCAGAGCAGCGGTCTCTTGATCCCCCGTAAATAATTGGCACTGATTTTTTTTTTTACTCATTTTTTTTTTATCTGTCAATTTTAGTACAGTGTTTGTTTAGTTTCTTTTAGTATTTGTATTTAGTATTTAATTTACATTTGTATTCTTTTTATATATTTTTTTACTATTTCTTAACTTGTTATACGGTTTCTTACATTTTTATTTTTATATTTGTATATACTATTTTGTTTACCTTAACATATATTTCATAATTTTTTTTATTTTTTTCTAATGTGAACTATTTAATCTTTTTTGTATTATCTTTAATTTTGTTGTACTGTTTCCACTGTTAATTCCTTTGTTTTAAAATTTGCATTTAGCATTTGTTTTTCTAGTGTGAACTATTTAATAAAATCTTTTATCTTTCATTTTGTTGTACTGTTTCTGCTATTATTTTTCAGTTTTATTTTTATATTTGTTTAGTAATCTCTTCACAATTATATATTTTATACTTTTTATATTTTGTTTCTAGTGTGAACTATTTACTAAATAAATAAAAAACAGACTGTGTGTGAATTGATTTTAAATTAAACTTTCATACCTTTTATAATAAAGTTTATTTAAAAAAAGTGTATATAATTTATTTAGAAAACAGTAACATTGGAATGCTAATGAATAATTAAAAAAGCTACACAAATAAAAAACTTTTATATGTCCTTTATATGTCCTTTATGTAGGCAGATGTGTAAAGAGATGTGAAATAAAGAACAATAATTTTGGTCTGTGTACACAATCTTTATTAAATACGAACAAATGGTAATAGAATAAAATAAAATTCTTATATGTACAATATTTACAATTAAAACAATTTACAATGAAGGACTTCCCTCATTCTTCTTTTCTTGCAGCCACTGTTCTAATGTCTTTCCCTCTGCTGTGGCACAGAAGTAGAAGTTGCCCACCCTGGTGTGCCCAAACTCTTTTTCTGGGCTGCCCTGTCCCCAGCAACCTGCGCAGAAACTATATGCGTGCACTCAATGTGGGCAGCCCAGAAAAAGAGTTCATGCTCTTGAGCAAAAACCTCTGCTGCTTTCCTCTTCCTCCACAGAGTTGTTCTGCTCATCGATGTTGCTGGAGCAGAGAGGGATGCTGCGGGAGGAGCTGAGAGAGACGCTGTCCTTTGAGCAGAGAGCACAGGTGCTGATGCAGGGGGAGGAGGTCGCTGCCCACGTCGTGTGGCCTGACCTGACAGATCAGGTTTTGCAACATGGGGGAAAGATTTAAGTGACGACCCAGGTGCAGAGGGCATTGACGTCATCTGCCTGGCTAGAGGAAGCTGACTGTGAGACACCATGCTGATCTGAGGCAAGGGAACACTCAGAGCCAGCACATCTCGTTCCTCGTTCCATCGCTCAAAACCCTCAAGCAGATAAGCCTGGAAATTTTCCAGGTTAGCGCTTGTTCCTGATTTAAAAAAAAAGAGGAAACATTAAGACTTATTTAAATTTACAAATAACATGAAATAGACTTTCACAAAAACACACCTCGAGGTGGATGTGTGTAATCTTACTGGGTATGAAGCGGTTGAGGTGGTTGTGGAAGGACTCCAGGGAAGTGGACCCCCGAGCACAGTGGTACACTGAGCCCTCCCTTTTTTAAACACTTCGTGTCTGTGTGTACAGCTGCACTCCAGGAGGGTCCTGGATGCAGGGAAGATGGCGCCTTTGAGTGTCCCAAATGACGTCCATCCTCTCCTGGTCCACCAAGGGGATGCCCATGGTTTCCCTGGCGTCCCTGAAGGCCTCCAGCATCAGTCCGATCAGCTGCTCTGTCTCCTCCAGGCCACGTGTGCAGCGACGACAGTGCTGCGCCAGCTGTCTGGAAGTGAGCCTGCCGGTCAACTGCTCCTCAGTGAGGCCCCTGATGCCCTGCTTTTGCTCCAGCTCCCTCCTTTTCGCCTCCCTCAGCAGGGCCACATCTCCCTCATCCCAGACGAAAATGCAGCCAGAGAGCTTTGCCCTGAACAGACCGTAGAGCGGGTGGCTGTCAGTGTGCAGACCTGCAGCGAAGCGCCGCATCAAGTGCCACACATCCAGACGAACCACCAGATCACTCCAGCTGCTCTGGATGTTCCCACTGAATAGCAGCAGTCTCTGTCCACATACAGGAGCGTGGGGGGAGCGACTCCTGCCACCTCGTACCTTCTCACCAGGCCCGTGGTCATGGGCAGCAGTCCCTGACCCTCATGTGAGGTGAGCACAGGCATGAGGACCTGTTTGTGTTCGTTGCCCACATTGGTGACCCAGGCTGCGGTCCCAGCTCCAGCTCCTGCCAGTTTTTTGGCCACCTGTTATTGGAAAACATAAACAGTTCAATGAGATCCAAACAAATACAAAGAATCAAATCTATTAAAAATAATCTGTGATTAATACGATACCTGTTTTGTGGAGTCCATTTTCAGGATGGACCCGAACACAGAGGTGACCCTGGCTTTTAGCTCACTATACCGGGACTGGACATCCTCTGCATGGACAGAGAGGAGCCACTGGGCAGTCGGTACAGGTGGCATTGGAGGTGGAGGTGTGATAGGCCGTGTGCTGGTGCTCTGAAACCGGTCACACACAGACAGGTATTGCAGGGTCCTCTCCATCCAGTCCTCACTATGCTCTTCACATCGTTTGTGATATAGCATTATGGCACTGTTCCCGAGAGAGTGTTCCCTCATCAACTTTGCCACATGCATATCACAAGAGAACTTGTTGCAATAAACAGACAAACCAAGGCAAAGTGTTTTAAAGTTAATCTAAAGTGTTTCTTTTTTTCAAGAGCAAAGATGTGATGTTTTCTACACACAATAAAACATGGGGGGTCGTTAACTCCTGAAAAGGTTAAAGGTGCAGTGTCTCAAGGTGTTGGAATGCTATTGTTCTAAGTCTGACACCTTTGAAAGTTAAAGCTTAGTTCAAAGAAAGGTCTTTCAGACACCTTTGAAAATTAAAGCTTAGTTCAATGAAGGTTCGTTCACACATTTCTGAACCGAACCTAGACTGGCAGACAGTGTCTTGTGAAAAAACTTCAAAAGAACGATAAGGCTTGTTTTCTGTACAAATGACATGTAATTCATTTTTAAAAGTAAATATTATTTTAAAAGTAAATTAAGTTGCATGATTACCCTTACAGCCTAGTTAATGGTGTAACATTGTAGTAGTTAACATGCAACTGCCTATGTATTTTGTCCTACAAAAAGAATTATTTTTTCATGACTCACCGGTAAGTGAGGATAGCTGGGAACATCCTACGGTGAGCCGGATCCAGCTGGTCCAGGATGTCGAAGGACCACGCAGCCAGTTTTTTATGGCAGCGCTGACACTCAAGGTATTCAGTCGCCAGAAAATACCAGCCGTGTAAGTTCAGCACCCGCTCACTGTCTTGTAGAGCCCACAAGCAGTCAGTCGCTGAACGGACCGTCTGCAGTCTGGTGAGCTGCAGTTCAGCTTGTAGGACCACATCCTAGGGCATCCACAAACACAGCGGCCAGGTGAAGAACACGTCCGGCGATGCTGGAGGCTGATGATACAGCAGACGTGGCTGGGGAGGGTACCACCACATCTGCAGGTTGTCTGTCAGTACTGCCCTTCCATCCTGGTTTCGGAAGAGGGAGCGGCCGATCCACTAATGTTGTTCCTTTGGAAGGGAGTGCTTCCAGGCCTCAGGGAGAAAAACCTATACACGCACGCACACACACAACACACACAAAAAATAAATAAATAAATAAATAAAAATTATATATATATATATAGATATATAGATATATATATCTATATATCTATATATCTATATATCTATATATATATATAGATATATAGATATATATAAAATAAGAATGTAATATATGTATTTGAGAGGGAAAATATATGTATTTTTCCCTCTCTCTGCCTGCGCACTTTGATGGCTTCTGCAACCTTCTCGAATGTTCAGGCATATTTGAGAAATACATCTTTACTAGCCATAAGGGCACCTCTGTCCAATCTGTCAGCCTCGCGCTCCCTCTGATGTCCAGACAGGACCATGAGGGAGTAACCAAGGTCATTCTCCAGCATCCACTTGAAGGTTTTGCCTCTGTATTGACCAAACTGGATGGCACTTTGACTTTCCAGCAGCAGGTCATCAAAGGCACACTCTCCACCCTGGATAACCCTGACCTTGGCCTCCTCCAGCACAGCCTCAGGGTCCTTTGGTACAAAGGGCACCCCTTCAGCCACCTGTGAAAGGTGGACTTTCTCCAGAGGGGCTGCCTTCTTAGACGGCCTCAGCACCAGCTCTCCAGCCTCAAAACGAAGGTTGGGCTTGCTTTCCATTCTGCAACAGTAAATAAATGCACCTGATGTTATACAAAACAATGCACTGAAAACCTGATACACAAAATAAGTATTTATGTATTATTATTCATTATTAAGGGTAATTCATGGCATACACAAACAAACAAACAAACAAAAAAATATAATAATAAACTTGTGAAAAGGGTACATTATCAAGGGTTTTGTATTTTTTTCTTCTTTTTAATAATGTTTGTATTGTTTTAGACGAATTTTGTTTTCATTTCATCGTTGTAACTGACATAATGTGAATAAAGGAACAAACGAATGTCTCAGAAAAACTCTGCATGCATTATACATTTTTAAAATGGCAACAATATATATATATATATATATATATATATATATATGTCGATGAAAATCATGAATGAAAATATACTCTTTATACCGAAATCTATTTTTTTGCGGATTAAACGTCATCATATCTTTATGAAAGACTCCACATTATTTCTCCCTCCAAATTTGAAAAAGAAAGGAAGAAAAACTGTACATTTATTGGGTGTCGATGAGAATCATGAATGAAACTGTATTTTTTATAATGAAATATAGCCTATGCTTATGTCATTACGAACGACTCAGTTTTACCATATTTCTTTTTACCTCACGCCTTTTTTGCATGCATTGCACATGAATAAAATACATATTGTACGCCTGTTTATTTTTTATTTTTTAAACGATACAAATAAAAAGTGAAAAGAGTAAAATATGTTTACTCACGTGATCCGCAAAACTGCAGGGTAGCGAAAATGCAGAGTCGGTGTAAAAATTTGCAGGATAAATTGCCTCCGCCTCCCCTGACGCGTGATAAGTAGCCTACGTCGCCTCACCTGACGCGTAATAAGTTTTTTTTTTTTTAATGCTTTATTAATTCAATGCCACAAGAACATGAGGTTTTACATATTCACATAATCAAATTAACATTAGCTGCCAGAGAAAAGAGAGCGAGAGAGAAAAAAAGTTACATACATTTCAATGATTTCAGAGCATTACGTTTTCAGTGCTTTTTTGTTTTCTGTTTGTTCCAAGAGATTTATATATAATTTGAAGTCATTTATAAAATGTACAAAATTTGGTTTACATTGAGCCCACTTTTTCTTATGTATATGGAATTTTCCTAACAAAATAAACAATTGTATAATATGTTTGTTTTCTGTATAAAACATTACATCAAATATACAAATTTCTATCATATAATCTTGAGTAAATACCAATGAAAAAAAAGATGTAAGATAGTTTCTTTTTCTTGACCACAAAATTCACAAGAATATGAAATATTAAGCTTAAATCTTTCCAAAACATGCTTAGCAGGATAAATTCTATGGAGTATTTTGTAAGACACTTCCTTAATTTTGTTATTGATACAAAACTTATTTGGCAGTTTCCACGCTTTAACCCAAGAGATATTACCAAATAAAGATGACCAAAAAAATCTTGCTGCAGGTAAGGAGACAGAACAAAGAGCATTTCTTATAATCTTATTGCTACACTGTTGTTTTAAAACATCAGTATTTTCAATGAAAATGTTACCAAAAGGATTAACCATGCTGATTTCTTCTAAGTTACAGTTTTTTAAAAGTAACATCACACTCTTTGGAATTGCATCAAAAACAATCGCAAATTCTCTTGGTTTAACTGGTAATTGGAATTTCTGAAGAAATTCAGTATATGATAACAAGTATCCATGGGAATTAACTAACTGTCTTACTAAAAGAATACCTTCCTTGAACCAAGTATGATAGAATAAAGATTGTTTTTAAATAATATATCTTTGTTGTTCCATATGAAATAGCTGTGGGGTGAAAAATTGTGCTTATAGACCAATTTCCACGCTTACAGGGCTTGTCTGTGAAAACCGGCCAATTTAACAGGAATTTTGTCAACAGAAAAATTACATTTCAACAAAAAGTCTATGCCTCCAAGAGTATTAAATATATAATTAGGAAATGCATTCCAAGGACTTTCTCTATTCTTCATAAACTATCAACCATTTAATTTTAAAAGTGTCATTGAGAGTATTATAATCTAAGACCTCCAGTCCCCCTTGCTCTTTAGGATTACAAATTACATCCTTTTTTAAAATAATGCGTTTTTTTCCTCCAAATAAAATTATAAAGAATCTGATCTAGATCTTTAATAATCTTGGGAGGCACATCTAATGATAATGACGTATAAACAGATCTAGATATACCGTCCGCCTTTGACAATAAAACCCTCCCAAATATCGAGATGTCCCTCAATAACCATAAATTAATTTCTTTTTAGTTTTTTCAATAATTGGTTCAAAGTTTAACTGACTCCTTTGTTTTTCATTTTTACAAATTATTACAACTAAATATGTTAATTTATGTTTAACTGGAATATTTTCTATTTCTGAAGTGGAGCAATCTTTAAGGGGAAATAATACAGGTTTATCTAAATTCATTTTAAGGCCTGAAACACCAGTGAATTCCTCAATGTATCTTATTATTTTGGGTACTTCAAATTTGTTTTTCAGAAACACTGCAGTGTCATCAGCAAACTGCCTAAGTTTGAATTGTACACCTAAAGCTGTGATACCATTAAACTGATTTCATTTTATATGTAATGCTAAAACCTGAGTAACTAACAAAAATAAAAAAGGAGAGAGAGGGCATCCTTGCCTAATACCACAATGAATATCAAATCTTTGTGAGGTGCCATGCGCAAGTTTGCCAGAACTATTACACCCACTATACAATGTTTTGACTGCTTTCAAAAACATATCTCCAAAACCAAACAATTTAATAACTTTGAAAATAAAATTATGAATCACTGTATCAAATGCTTTATAAAAATCAAATACATAAAATAAAACTATCATCCTCAAAGTGATTATAACCAATCATATCTAATACTAGTCTAATCCAAATTTGAAGTAGCTGATATAGGAGAATACAAATTACTAAAAAACTGAGCAACATATTTTGAAACACCTGAAGAATTATCTACTAATTTGTTGTTAATCGTTAATTTAGAAATTGAGGCAAAATCATGGTTTCTTTTTTCAAGGCCAAAAAAATATTTTGTATTTTTTCCCCCTTTTTCTAACCATTTAAGTCTAGTTCTAACAAATGCTCCTCTTGCTTTATCCTCATAGATCGTATCTAATTCAATTTGCAATAAATCCAATTTTTGTAACTCACAATCAGTTAACAGTTCCTTCTTCTTTTTACACAAATTAAAAATATCCTCAATAATAGATTTTTCCTTAATATTTGTATTCTGTTTCTAATTTTCCTTGATTAATAAAAGCCTTTCTGATATCAAACTTCATTAATTCCCAATACTTTCCATATGATTTTTCTAACTCTGCAATGTTTCTATATTTTTCCATAATACTTTTAATTTTTTCCTTTAAACATTCATTTTCAAGCAATTTGTTATTTAATTTCCAATAGCTGGCATGCTTTTTAACTAATTTTTCTTGTACCATATTTATTTTTATAAAAAATTCCTTTATGATCTGTCATTATGCAAGGTTCTATCAATACAGAGGTCACATTATTAGTTAAATCGTTAGACACTAACCAATAGTCAATACGAGAATGAAGTGATGAGTCCTTATTACTCCATGTATATTCTTCCTTGTCTGGATTTTTACTTCGCCACACATCAATAAGACCCAATCTTAAACATACATTATCCAATTCACTAGAAGGGCCTGGTCTAGTTTTAGAAGGCCATCTCTCAATGGTTTCATTAAACACAGTATTGAAATCTCCTCCCCAAATAACTTGGGCTGAAGGATAAAGGGAAATAAAATGCTGAATCCTAGATTCAATATTTGAAAAAAGTATTCCGTTGTTTACTTTGTTATTGGTGGCATAACAATTGACTACTACAAAATGTTCGTTATCCTTATTTAACACAAGCAATATCCATCTACCACAGTCATCTTTTTCGTAGTTTAATATTTGCCCTGTAAATTTATCTTGTAAAATAGAGACCCCCCGCTGAGCAGTTGCTGCCAAATGACAACCAAATCTCTTTTCCCCACTGATTTTTCCATCTGAAGAACATGCGTGCGTGTTCACTTTTCCCTTTGCAATACCAAAATAAAGCTTTTCTCTTCAGAAGATCACGAATACCCCTGGCATTGATAGAAAATAAAGAAAGAGACGTTCAACGATTAATTAAGAACCACAAGAGTAAATAAACCTTAAACTTTAGACTTTTACATAATGGGATCCTCACAAATGTTCGGCAAAATTATTATTAGTATGTTACAGTTGCAAACATTAGGGAAAGTAAAAATTAACGAGCATCCAGTTCCAAAAGCATACATTTCTTATTTTCTTTTCTTCCTTTCCCAAACAAAGATTAACATATCTTACAAAACACCGCCAATTGCAGACTGCAACAAGACCATCATAAGTCTATGTAGTAGCCTACCGTTGCCTTCTTCAAGACGAATCTCTTTACCGTCGACGAAAGCCCTCGCTCCGCTGAAGTATGCATTTCTGCCTTCTTTCCTTGCTCTCTCCACAGTCGGCCAAAGACGATTCCGTGCTTCCATGTCAAAAGCTGTCAAGTCCTCCTTAAATCGCAGCCCCTTGGTAGTCAGACACTCGTTGTTTTTTTAGTTTTTCCAGATTAAATCTATGGCTGTAAGGGAAACGAATCTCATGATCACCGGTCTTGGTTTCACTCTTCTGCCATCATCCGAAGTTTTAAGCCTGCCAAGCCGATGTGTCACATCCAAACCAGCTGCTACCACCCGTTTATCCCCGTCCGAAACCACTGCTTTGCAAACTTCAATGACTCTCATTTTCACGTTTTCATTAGTTTGTTCGGACAGCCCATACAAAACGCAGGCACCATCTGCGGCTGTAACGTTCCTGATCATTAATCTTTGTGTTCATTTCCTTCACCTTTTTTTTCCCCAGAAGAGCATTTGCATTTTTCAGCATTTCGTTTTCTTTCTGCAGGACATCACAGATTTGCCCAAAGCTTCAACGTTGGAAGAATTCTCTTTAACCATTCTTTCTTTCTAGCTGGTCGGATCGTTCGTTGATTTTCTCAGAGAGAATTTGGATAATATTTTCCTGCACATCATTCAAAGAAAGTTCAGTTTGTTTGGCAGAGGAGTCAACGATATTTTTATGTCTTTTGGGAGGTTGATTTTTGCTTGTTGTGTTCGGAAAAGACTCACATCTTCCTCCACTTTTCACTTTACATACATACGAGTGAGTTTCGTTAAAACTTCTCTTCTCTTTTATAGTATCAACCTCCATCTCTGCGCCAAGATCCTCAGCCATTTTTCTGATTTGTGCAGTGAATCTGATGATTTCGTAATTCAGTAGGCTATAGTCTCGATGCAGCACTCCAACTTCAATATTTATTCAATCTTGGCAACTATTAACAATCTATCAATAGTAGCTAGCAACTTTACAGAATGTATACGACCATTTGTGAGAAATACCCAATTTGTTTCTCAGCTTAGAAAACCACTACTATCCACGGCGCCATCTTGAAGCTCCCGTATGTGAGCATCACCTGACGCGTAATAAGTACGCCGCCTCAACTGACGCGTGATTTAAAATTATTTGTGAAGTACATCTCTGCATTACACTTACCCCCTAAATAATACATCATCATCGGAGGTGTAATTTTACCAAGTATTAAACAGTAATAAAATGAAAGAGAACATGTTTTTCTATAATCCAGTGATATAAGTTAAAACAAGTAATATCTTAAGTATACTTTAATGCATAGTGTCCTAATGTATTTTATTTTACTTAAAGGGGTGTATTTGTATTTTACTTACAGGATAGTTCACCAAAATAAAGAACTTCATAATCAAGTAATCACAGAGTAATCATTTACTCATTTTCATGTCTTTCCAAACCTTTTTTCAGGGTTTTATTTATTCTGTGGAACATAAAAGTTATTCTAAGATTTTCCTATAATCCAATAGCCTACTTTTTCCATGTCCCTCAAAGATATGATTTTTGGCTACCGATAAGTACAATGGCTAATTTCACTGTATTTTACAAAAAACTATCATGACTAGTAATATTTATAAAACATATCGTATATTTATTCATTTAAAAAAAAAAGAGAGATGAGATAACATGAACAGCCAAGTATGACCCATACTCAGAATTCGTGCTCTGCATTTAACCCATCCAAAGTGCACAGTGAACACACACCCGGAGAAGTGCCACTTTGTCACTTTAGTAGTTTATCAATTTCTTTTCTGGTATTTTCCCCCCCATTTTAATTTGTTGACTTCTGCTGCTTTCAGATTTCATTACTTGAAGACATCGTTCGTACTCTGCTTGTTCATGGAATAAAGCAAAGTATAAAAAATTGACTCTGGTTTATTTAATATTGTGGGAAGAAGTCTTAAAGCCCTTAAAGCCAAAACAATTCACCAAATTATAATTTTGGATTGTGAGAAATCTGATCAATGAAAAAAAATACTAAGAATAAAAATCAAGGTATACATTTATATATTATGATCCAACGGTTTTGATGACTTAAACAAAAAAAGAATTAAATATTTAGACTTGAGTTAAAGTCACAAGAAAACCATGTGAGGTTTCAGATGAAAGTTTAATCATTTAATAACAAATATATTATCGGTTGGAGTTTTTGCAAATGTTTTACAATAAAATATTTAATCTTTAACTGTTAATGAACAAAAGTACAAATAAAATAAAAGATTAAATATATTTCGTAAATATAAACATTTTAATTTTGAATTTTTTTACAATTTTGGCACTCCTGCCAAACATGCATAGATCTTGAAAAATGGCACATTCTTTTCAGAAAATTCTTCCGATTAATAATCCAAAATTTACCATAATCAGTCGATCAGATCGATAGATAGATATTCTGTAACGACGGGGTGAAGGAGTGGCAGGAAGCAAGTGCAAGTTTAACACAGTTTAATGAAGACAAAGATAGGCTACAAGACAACAATAAGACACAAGAATGACGCTGAAAGGAATACATAGTCCAGGATGGTGCAGGTGGGTGTAACGGGTTGAGTATCCTGATGGCGGAGATGAGTTGGCAGCAGGAGAGGGTGACACAGGAACTGCGGGGAAGCGAGCCGAAGGTAAGTGATGTTGCTTGTTGGTCATGTGCGTAGAGTGGACGGGGTTCCGGGGAGACACTGACATCCAACGCAGAAACACACAAGAACGCAAACATAAGTCACGTACATGAAACAACGCTCTCACGAACACAAGACGCTAGACAAGCCAATATATAGGAATGAGTAATGAGTGACAGCTGTTGCTGATGACAATTAGCGGAGACGCCCACAAACTAATCAGTGCTGATGCGTAACACACAGACTTCACCCACAAAGTGCAAAACCCTGAGATCACGGTTTACCAACCGTGACATATTTCTCATAAAGCACAACACATTAAACCAGACAGGGTCACAGGGGCACATATGGCGCAGCAAAGAAAAAAAGGCCCAATGCTACAAGTTTTTATTCGTAACTTCTCGAAACATGCACATAATTGGATGTCATTATTTTCAGGAAATTCTCCTGATTAAAAAGAGTTTACCATAATCTGTCATAGATCTAAAGATATTCATCATCGAATTATAAACTCCAAGTGTGCACATTGTGTAACTTTCTCGTGGATTTTTATGCGGGTCATGTCATAACACATGCTCTGATTGTGGAAAATGTCATATAATTATTTACAGCAGATTCTCACGATTGAAATAAGTCTAAAATCCAAACAATCCATTTCGTTTTTCGTGTGAATAATAATACCTAAACCCATGAATTAAAGAAATCAGTTGGAAATATCCTTTGGACACTTGGCAAGCAGAATATAAAAACTAGAATGTTTCTGTATTTTATCTTTTATATAACTATATAAAATTAAAGAAATAAAATCTTTTTTTGTGCCATGTACCCTAATATGTCAGAAACATCATACAGCTCAGTTAGTCAATAGCCGCATTTACACTGTCAGGCCAGTGCGAGCCAGGGCTTAAAACGGGCCGGGCGGGGCTCATAGCCTCGGGCCAGTAGCACCGAGGCCAGAATAGCGCAGGGTTTCCACAGTCAGGGCCTGAAGCTCCGCTGTGCGTCACTAAAACACGCCCTTTACACGCCTCTCAGAACAACGTCACGTAACCTCCTCATTTCACCAACAAAGAGAAGTTATCAGAAAACTAAGAAATAAATCACTGGAACATGCGCGATCACACAGCAACATGTTAAAAGCGGCTGTTTGTTTGCATGCTTTGTTAAATATTCAAATTCAAAAGCATCGATGTTTTACTATAGAATAAGTGATACATTGATCATAATGATTTAATTTATCAGGACTCAAAATTAATCACATATAAATACACTTATTTCTATTTTATTTATTTATTTTTACGCTTATGAATATAGCCTGCTTATTCAGTCGAGTCTGTTTCTGTTTATTTGTAGCCACATTTAGAATGAATGATAATATCTTTATTATCTATTTTTATAAAAGCACCCGAACAAAAACATTAGCCTATTATATTTTTTTGTGATCGGCAACGTGGAGCTAAACTCTCGAGACGAGACTTGTGACAGATAATATAAGTTACTAAATAAATACACGATTGTGATAGAGAATAAGAAGCTGGCGTCTTGATTTCTTCAAGCGGTCATATTTACCATGTTTACTATGGTAACATGTTAGCGCGGTTAAGTTGGTTTTGTTTTCGATATTCGTGACACATTCAGCGGTAAACGCCAATAACTCCAAAACGAATTGCCCTAAAAAAATCTAAACAGTGTGACCGCCAAAAGGGCAAAGCTGATCATGTTTCACAGCCTTCTTTTTCTATATTTTCCCTCGATATAATAAGCACGGCCCCGTGCAAGCCGTCGCAATGTGCAGAAAGCCGGGAGAGAACGTTCTCAGCAGAGCCCTCAGTTAGGGACCGTGGGGAAAGTGCAAACTTTCTTCGTTTTTTGCTATAGCTCAGTAGGCGGTGTTTTTGTAATAGTTGTTTGGTTAAAGGGCATATAGACATGATAACAGTGTCAATCAATAGTGGGGAACCGTGGACGTTTTTCACAACCTCTTCTTTGCCCCTACTGGTAGAAAAGGGAATTGCATGTCCAAATTTAACCTTCTTTTTGTAATAACTTTCTACAGCAGGGAGACAGAGACATGAAACTACTGTCAATCAATAGAGGGAGAGAGTGGAAATTTTTCACAACCTTTAATTTTACCCCAAGTGGCTGATTAGGGAACTGCATGTCCAAAATTAACCTTCTTTTTGTAATAACTTTCTACAGCAGTGAGACAGAGACATGAAACCAGTGTCAATCAATAGAGGGGGACAATGGACATTTTTCACAACCTTTCTTTTTGCCCCTACTGGTAGAAAAGAGAATTGCATGTCCAAATTTAACCTTCTTTTTGTAATATCTTTCTACAGCAGGGAGACAGAGACATGAAACCACTGTCAATCAATACAGGGAGAGAGTGGACATTTTTCACAACCTTTAATTTTACCCCAAGTGGCTGATTAGGGAACTGCATGTCCAAAATTAACCTTCTTTTTGTAATAACTTTCTACAGCAGTGAGACAGAGACATGAAACCAGTGTCAATCAATAGTGAGGGACAGTGGACATTTTTCACAACCTTTCCTTTTACCCCTACTGGTAGAAAAGGGAATTCCATGTCCAAAATTAACCTTATTTTTGTAATAACGTTCTACAGCAGGGACACAGAGACATGAAACCAGTTCAAATCAATAAAGGGAGAGAGTGGACATTTTTAACAACCTTTAATTTTACCCCTAGTGGCTGATTAGGGAATTTACATGTCCAAAATTAACTGCCTTTTTGTAATAACTTTCTTAAGCAGGGAGACAGAGACATGAAACCAGTGCGAATCAGTAGAGAGAGAGAGAGTGGAAATTTTTCACTTCATTTCATTTTACCCCAGGTGGCTGATTAGGGAATTGCATGTCCAAAATACCCTTTTTGTAATAACTTTCTACAGCAGGGAGACAGAGACATGAATCCAGAGTCAAATCAGTGGAGAGAGAGAGTGGACATTTTTCACAACCTTTCTTTTTACCCCTACTGTTAGAAGAGGAAATTGTATGTCCAAAATTAACCTTCTTTTTGTAATAACTTTCTACAGCAGTGAGACAGATACATGAAAGCAGTGTCAATCAATAGAGGGGGGCAGTGGACATTTTTCACAACCTTTCTTTTTACCCCTGCTGGTAGAAAAGGGAACTGCATGTCCAAAATTAACATTATTTTTGTAATAACTTTCTACAGCAGGGAGACAGAGACATGAAACCACTGTAAATCAATAGAAGGAGAGAGTGGACATTTTTCACAACCTTTCTTTTTACCCCTACTGGTAGAAAAGGGAACTGGATGTCCAAAATTAACCTTCTTTTTGTAATAACTTTCTACAGCAGGGAGACAGAGACATGAAACCAGTGTCAATCAATAGAGGGGGACAGTGGACATTTTTCACAACCTTTCTTTTTACCCCTACTGGTAGAAAAGGGAACTGCATGTCCAAATTTAACCTTCTTTTTGTAATAACTTTCTACAGCAGTGAGACAGAGACATGAAATCTGTGTCAATCAATAAAGGGGGACAGTGGACATTTTTCACAACCTTGCTTTTTGCCCCTACTGGTAGAAAAGGGACTTGCATGTCCAAAATTAACTTCCTTTTTGTAATAACTTTCTATAGCAGTGAGACAGAGGCATGAAACCAGTGTGAATCAATAGAGGGGGAGAGTGGACATTTTTCACAACCTTTTTTTTACCCCTACCGGTAGAAAAGGGAATTGCACGTCCAACTGTAACTTTCTTTTTGTAATAACTTTCTACAGCAGGGAGACAGAGACATGAAACCACTGTCAATCAATAAAAGGAGAGAGTGGACATTTTTCACAACCTTTCTTTTTACCCCTACTGGTAGAAAAGGGAATTGGATGTCCAAAATTAACCTTCTTTTTGTAATAACTTTCTACAGCAGGGAGACAGAGACATGAAACCTGTGTCAATCAATAGAGGGAGAGAGTGGACATTTTTCACAACCTTTCTTTTTACACCTACTGGTAGAAAAGGTAATTGCATGTCCAAATTTAACCTTCTTTTTGTAATAACTTTCTACAGCAGGGAGACAGAGACATGAAACCACTGTCAATCAATAGAGGGGGACAGTGGACATTTTTCACAACCTTTCTTTTTACCCCTACTGGTAAAAAAGGGAATTGCATGTCCAATTAACCTTCGTTTTGTAATAACTTTCTACAGCAGTGAGACAGAGACATGAAACCTGTGTCAGTCAATAAAGGCGGCCAGTGGACATTTTTCACAACCTTGGTTTTTGCCCCTACTGATAGAAAATAGAGTTGCATGTCCAAATTTAACTTTGTTTTTGTAATAACTTTCTACAGCAGGGAGACAGAGACATGAAACCACTGTCAATCAATAGAACGAGAGAATGGACATTTTTCACAACCGTTCTTTTTACCCCTACTGGTAGAAAAGGGAATTGGATGTCCAAAATTAGCTTTCTTTTTGTAATAACTTTCTACAGCAGGGAGACAGAGACATGAAACCAGTGTCAATCAATAGAGGGGGACAGTGGACATTTTTCACAACCTTTCTTTTTAGCCCTACTGGTAAAAAGGGAATCGCATGTCCAAATTTAACCTTCTTTTTGTAATAACTTTCTACAGCAGTGAGACAGAGACATGAAACCTGTGTCAATCAATAAAGGGGGACAGTAGACATTTTTCACAACCTTGCTTTTTGCCCCTACTGGTAGAAAAGGGAATTGCATGTCCAAATTTAACTTTCTTTTTGTAGTAACTTTCTACAGCAGGGAGACAGAGACATGAAACCAGTGTCAATCAATAGAGGGGGACAGTGGACATTTTTCACAACCTTTCTTTTTAGCCCTACTGGTAAAAAGGGAATCGCATGTCCAAATTTAACCTTCTTTTTGTAATAACTTTCTACAGCAGTGAGACAGAGACATGAAACCTGTGTCAATCAATAAAGGGGGACAGTAGACATTTTTCACAACCTTGCTTTTTGCCCCTACTGGTAGAAAAGGGAATTGCATGTCCAAATTTAACTTTCTTTTTGTAGTAACTTTCTACAGCAGGGAGACAGAGACATGAAACCAGTGTCAATCAATAGAGGGAGACAGTGGACATTTTGCACAACCTTTCATTTTACCCCAAGTGGCTGATTAGGGAACTGCATGTCCAAAATTAACCTCCTTTTTGTAATAGCTTTCTACAGCAGTGAGTCAGAGACATGAAACCAGTGTCAATCAATAGAGGGGGACAGTGGGCATTTTTCACAACCTTTCTTTTTACCCCTACTGGTAGAAAAGGGAATTGCATGTCCAAATTTAGCCTTCTTTTTGTAATAACTTTCTACAGCAGTAAGACAGAGACATGAAACCACTGTCAATCAATAGAGGGAGAGAGTGGACATTTTTCACAACCTTTAATTTTACCCAAGTGGCTGATTAGGGAACTGCATGTCCAAAATTAACCTTCTTTTAGTAATAACTTTTTACAGCAGTGAGACAGAGACATGAAACCAGTGTCAATCAATAGAGGGGGAAAGTGGATATTTTTCACAACCTTTCTTTTACCCCTACTGGTAGAACCCCTACTGGTAGAAAATGGAATTGCATGTCCAAATGTAACCTTCTTTTTGTAATAACTTTCTACAGCAGGGAGACAGAGACTTGAAACCAGTGTCAATCAATAGAGGGGGACAGTGGACATTTTTCACATCCTTTCTTTTTACCCCTACTGGTAGAATCGGGAATTGCATGTCCAAATTGAACCTTCTTTTTGTAATAACTTTCTACAGCAGGGAGACAGATACAATAAACTACTGTCAATCAATAGAGGGAGAGAGTGGAAATTTTTCACAACCTTTCATTTTACCCCAAGTGGCTGATTAGGGAACTGCATGTCCAAAATTAACCTTCTTTCTGTAATAACTTTCTACAGCAGGGAGACAGAGACATGGAACCAGTGTCAATCAATAGAGGGGGGCAGTGGACATTTTTCACAACCTTTCTTTTTACCCCTACTGGTAGGAAAGAAAAATGACTTTTCTTCAACAGTTTTGTTTCAACATACCGGTTGATCAAAACATACTTTAACATTACGACAGAAATTTTTATTTAGTTTTATTCATTTACTTTTAGTAGTTTTTTTTTTTTGCAACACAACATTATTTGTATTTATTTATTTATTATCTATAATATATTTATTTTATTAATTAATTTATTTATTATTATTTATATATATATATATATATATATATATATACATTTCTCTTTTTTCTATTTTATTAAAAGGTTTTAAGAAGTAAATCAATAACTATTAACATTTTACAATATTTAAAGTCTAACACATATAAAAGCTAAAAGCTATTGAATAAAAACCAAAAAAGAGCTTAATTGGAGAAAAACAGGTGTTTGGCAGTAACATTAAAGTTACACACAGATTTTAAGATTTTGAAATCATGTGCCTCAAACTTATGGGACATATCTAATCAAAATGTAGCTATGTAAGAGAGAGGGACACATTAATATTTCCTGTTCATAAATGTAGGGGTGTAGTTAAAATCAATCTCGGCCAATACAGCAAAATATTTGCAAATTTACAAATAAAATATAAAAGATAAACACACACACACACACACACACACACACACACACACACACATATATATATATATATATATATATATATATATATATATATATATATATATATATATATATATATATATATATATATATATATTCGAACATCACTATTTAAAAAAAAAAATCCAAAATTTGTTTTTAAAATAAAAAATTATTTAACATTTAAAAAATATTTTATAACATGAAATTTAGAGGTTACGGTTCGGGGCAGCCACCAGCCATTGGAAAGTACCCAAAAAATTATAATTATGATACAGTTTTAAGTTTACTGATATTTTACATTTTATGGGGGGTTTAAATAAATAACACAAGGATCTTGGTAAATATCTAATGTTTGAATACTTAAATGCATTTTTCAATTGTTTTTTGGTTTTGGGACATTACTTGGCACCAATTCTGTGCTGCTCATATTCATATCAGACATTTTAGTTGACAGATGAAGGCTGTGATACTGTAGTTGTTCACTAGATGGATTCTAGAAGATACAATGACCAACAAATACATAAATTATGTTAGTATGTACTGTAAGTATAGTATTATTACTGCACTACTAGATCATTAAAATAATTTAAATAATGTTTTTACATAATTACAAGTTTTGGTAGTATTTTAAAAATAGGTCTAATTTGTTAACACTATTTAATGCATACCTACACATTAACTGAATATGAACAATATATATTTTTGGAGCATTTATCAATCTTTTAATGTTTTAATGTTACTTGATTTATTTTTCTTCATGTTGATCCACGGTACATTAACTGATGTTAACAGATACACAACTGAAAGTTAATAATGTATTTTTAGTATGTAATTATAGAATTAATACTATAAAACATATTGTTCAAGTTAACATGCACAGTTAAGTACTGTTAACATATTAAAGGAACATTCCACTTTTTTGGAAATGGGCTCATTCTCAAACTCCCAGTTCATACCATTTTTGAATCCATTCAGCCGATCTCAGGTTTTGAGACCAGCAGCATGGCATTCAGAAATGACCAAAGATTATGGATATTTTTCCTATTTAAAACTTTCCTCTTTTGTAGTTATATTGTGTACTAAGACCGGTGGAAAATGTCAAGTTGTGATTTTCTAGGCCGATATGATTAAAAACTATACTCATTCCGGTGTAATAATCAGGGAACGGTGCAGCCATAACATGAGCGCAGCAGTCGCAGTGATATCACTGCAGTAAAACTCAACTTATTAACTCATATTTCCAAAAAAAGGGGAGTGTTCCTTTAAACCTTATTGTAAACCATTATTAAAGGTTTATATTTTGTTGTCTGTGTGCATGGTGTTTAACCATTTCATTGCTGTAACCCTGTAACCTGCTGTAAACCAGACTGCCAAACGGTTAATATCAATGCATGCACACCTCTTTCCCAATGACACTAGAGGATGGTGGTTGCACTAGTGACTTAGTAACATTTATAAGGAGCTGATCAAAACAAAAACAACAACAAAAAAACATTCAAGAGTAAACAATAAATTTGAACACCTACACTTGTAAAGTACTTTTTACTTATAGAAAACACACAATCACTTTCTCGTCTTCCATTTTTGTACCTCTTTTTAATTCATTCCGAGACAGACAGAGTGGTACCATTTTTTACAGTTGCTGCACTGAATCTAGTGGAAATAATAATTGTCACAAGTAAACTTAATTTTTAATTATATTGAACATATGTTACGTTCGGGAAACCAGGGAAACACAGGAGACGAGAGATCCAAACGCACTGTGAGTTTAATGGGTAATCCAAATTCAGAATCCAAAAAGCAGGGGTCAAAACCAAAAATCCATCAAAACAAACAAACAGGAATAGGAATAGGAACAGGAATAGAACTTGAAACTCGGAAGGCGAGGAAAGTGGGTGACGGAAAAAAAGGACTCCATGAAAACAAACAGAAACAGACCGGTTAATATAGGCAGGGTAATGACTATCAAGTGAAGACACCTGAGTGCAATTAACAGGAGTGCAATTACTGAGATTGGATGACAAATAATTTTCTCCAATTAAATTCGGATAAGACAGAGATATTAATTATTGGACCAAAAAACACCACACAGAATCTTGTAGATTACAATCTGCAACTAGACGGATGTACTGTTACTTCCTCTACAGTCAGAAATCTGGGTGTTATATTGGACAGCAATTTGTCTTTTGAAAATCATATTTCCAATGTTACAAAAACAGCATTCTTCCATCTTAGAAACATTGCCAAGCTACGAAACATGTTATCTGTTTCTGATGCAGAAAAGCTAGTTCATGCTTTCATGACCTCTAGACTGGACTATTGTAATGCACTTCTAGGTGGTTGTCCTGCTTCGTCAATAAACAAGCTACAGGTAGTCCAAAATGCAGCAGCTAGAGTCCTTACCAGGTCAAGAAAATATGATCATATTACCCCAATTTTACAGTCTCTGCACTGGCTACCTATTAAGTTCCGTATCTGTTACAAATTATCATTAGTTACCTATAAGGCCCTAAATGGTTTAGCTCCTGCGTACCTAACTAGCCTCCTACCATGGTACAACCCATCACGCACCCTAAGGTCACAAAACGCTGGACTTTTGGTAGTTCCTAGGATAGCAAAGTCAACTAAAGGAGGTAGAGCTTTTTCACATTTGGCTCCCAAACTCTGGAATAGCCTTCCTGATAATGTTCGGGGTTCAGACACACTCTCTCTGTTTAAATCTAGATTAAAAACACATCTCTTTCGCCAAGCATTCGAATAATGTATCTCTTAAATTGTGAGTGTAGTTGCATCTGCATTTTTATTCTTTAGCTTGGGTTAAACTAATTTTACTTTGTTGGATCAGCAGCTATGCTAATGATGTCTCTATTTTGTTTCTATGTTTTGCCACGGGATTTACATCCCGTGGTAACTAGGATTTACACAAGCTCCAGTCTGGATCCAGAACACCTGAGAAGAGATTATGCTGACCCTCAGAGGACCCCAGATGATCCTAACCTTGAATCAACAAACAGAACTAACAATTATTGCTACATGTGTGACTGCATCATATAATTACTATTAATTAATAATATTGATAGTTCATCATCTAGCTGACTACGTCTTGTATTATTATTATTATTTTTATTTTTCTAAAATCCTGTCAAACGTGCACAAACTACTAGCTACTACTAAATATTGTAGAAACATAATTTTCTGTAAAGTTGCTTTGTAACGATTTGTATTGTAAAAAGCGCTATACAAATAAACTTGAATTGAATTGAATACTGTGATGAAGGGACAAGGCTTTGTGCTAATTGTAGTGCCTGCGGTGAGGTGCCTATGGGGAAGTGAGACCACTAGTGGAGACTCAGGGAAACAGAGACCAGACAGCTTAACAACATATTAAGTTAAAAATAAACTGTAATTCATTCTTTTATTACTCCATTATTAAGATATTAATTGTAATTTCAGCTTAAAATCATCAAATTGAAATATAGACAATTGAACAAACAGTAAAAATAATAAAACCTTTTGATCTGTATTGACCTAATACAAAATACTACTTAATATTTGATGTAAAGTCATTTCTGTATTAACTGCATACTAATTATCGGCATAATAATTATCTATTTAGTTGAAATAATTTACAATAAATTACCTCATCTTCATGGGGAAGTTGTGGCCTAGTCCCAACTGCTCCCCGGGCGCTGCAGCATAAATGGCTGCCCACTGCTCCGGTGTGTGTTCATGGTGTGTGCACTTTGGATGGGTTAAATGCAGAGCACAAATACTGAGTATGGGTCACCATACTTGGCTGAATGTCATGTCACTTCACTAATTACTAATTTCTCAATGAAGGAGCCATGCTTCCAACTGGACACTCCTTTCCACACAGGGAGCAATGCTGTTTGGGGTTAAATACTGAAAATACAATATCACAAATCAAAGTTTTATTTTAACCATTTGGTCAGACAGACAGACAGACCGACCAGTGTATCGACAAACAGATAGACAGACAGACATACACTAACCTGAAGGATTATTAGGAACACCATACTAATACTGTGTTTGACCCCCTTTCGCCTTCAGAACTGCCTTAATTCTATGTTGCATTGATTCAATAAGGTGCTGAAAGCATTCTTTAGAAATGTTGGCCCATATTGATAGGATAGCATCTTAGAGATTTGTGGGATGCACATACAGGGCACGAAGCTCCCGTTCCACCACATCCCAAAGATGCTCTATTTGGTTGAGATCTGGTGACTTTGGGGCCATTTTAGTACAGTGAACTCATTGTCATGTTCAAGAAAACAGTTTGAAATGATTCGAGCTTTGTGACATGGTGCATTATCCTGCTGGAAGTAACCAGTAGTGGATGGGTACATGGTGGTCATAAAGGGATGGACATGGTCAGAAACAATGCTCAGGTAGGTCGTGGCATTTAAACAATGCCCAATTGGCACTAAGGGGCCTAAAGTGTGCCAAGAAAACATCCCCCACACCATTACACCAACACCACCAGCCTGCACAGTGGTAACAAAGCATGATGGATCCATGTTCTCATTCTGTTTATGCCAAATTCTGACTCTACCATCTAAATAAATCTAAATACCATCATAAATATAAAATAGGTACATATAACAGTGTTCTTTATAAGTGGATAGCATGTTCTATCCACTAAATCAGAAAGATGTATTTTAATGTTGTCTCATAACATTTTTTTTCAGGTACCTTTATTTGTAATTGCATAGACATAAAACCATACATTGTTGACAAGGATTGTGCTATATGTAGTGAAGTGAAGTAAAGCAACATGATGGTGAAGTATAATAATAACAAATACTTGGAATTTGTGGAGTTTATCCTATCCACATGCACCTGGCATATACTTTGTATATTTACACAAAACTCCTGTCATTGTGTCAACAGTGTATGGTTTATGTCTATCCTTTATGTTTTTGTAAGCATAATGAACTCTTAACTCTACTTATCACAATTTGTTAGTTTGGACTTAGTCTGTCTTTCATACTTTGTCATTTGACCTATATTTTGACTCACATTTTGATTACATAAGTTCACCTGTGGTGTTGCTAATTATTTCATTTGTTCTGTCTAGTTACGTTCTTGTCCTTTTAGTTTGACTTTGTCGGGTAATGTTTTTGACCTCATGACTGCTATCTGTGGATACCCTTTTCCTATGTCATGTGGAATAAATACCTTCTGAATCTTCTCCTATGTGCACCTTTTTCTACAACCTAGCTTCAGTGTGAAACTACAAAATATAAGGTTCTTTAAAAGTTTAAGATCTTAAGAACTACCATCACCATGTTTCAAGTGAAAACACTTTATTAGTAATATGTAGTAACCAAACCACAATCAAATAAAATAAATATTCACTCATGCAAATTAAATACATGTAATTAATTAAAATAATTAGTAACACTATATTTCAGGGTCTATTAACCAGTTGCTTATAAGTATGCATATTTATAGAATATTAGCCATTTATTAGTAGTAAGCACATATTAAAAGAGGTGTAAAATACTTGAGTCTTTTTACTTGATTACTGTACTTAAGGATTATTTTGGGGGATTTGTACTTTACTCAAATACATTTTAAACTGACTACTTGTACTTTTACTCGTTTACATTTCTGTGGAAAAAAACAGTGCTTTTTACTCCTTACAATTTTATTTAATCTTGAAAAGTACATTATATTTTTATTTTATCTTATGCACATTAAATATGGTAAACAGAAAGTCAAACGTGTGTGCCTGACGTGGGAACTAATAATCTAATAATCATTGTTTTCATGCATCAAACACACACATTTCTACTTAAATTATTACTTTTGTCAGGTAAATGTCTGGCTTCAAAAGTTCACCATCAAATCTGAGGGAGCATATTGAGGTAGCAAAGTTGCGTTTCCCCCACAAAAAAAGTTTATTCCTTATTTGTTCTGTTTTGATAGAGCCATTAGCTATGATAAACTGAATGCACAAAATAGTGCAAATAAAATCTGTGATGAGAATTTAAATACTATTAATATTTTTGTGGGATTTTTTTCTCATTAATCTAATTAGTCACAAATAACAATTTATCAATATTTGCTAGGAAAAACTACTGTATAAATGCCCAAAATAAAAATTGTAAAGATTAATTGTCCTTTTAGACAGTGATGCTGAATAGACAACACAAATAAAGTGGACTTTAAAAATTTTGTATGTATTAATTCTATAACTCTCATTAATTGAACACATTCTTGTTTTCTGTTTGGAATATATTTCTAGCCTCTCTATCACATCTAGCTCTTCTGTCACAGTCTTGTGTCTTTCTGTCACTGTTTTCTGTGAGTGTTGTGTTTGTTCGGTGCCATGTGCTCTCTCCTGTCTTTTTTTGACCCCACCCATCTTGTTACCTCATTATTGTTTAGTTGCTCCACCTGTGTTTCTCAATTGCTCCCGGACTCATTACCTTCACTCTGCACAGCTGTTTCATCCACTCACACACTTACACACACACCTGGTGCCCATTGTCAATGAGTATATATTCTCCACTCTCACACCACTCTGTCAGGCTGTATTAATTGTGTAATGTAAATTGTGATTTGTAAGTGTTCCTGGATACTCGTGTTTTTGCATCTTGGCTGCGTCTGCTCTTGTCTCCGTGATTTGTTTTCTGTTTTGTTTTGCCTTGTTGGCCTTTTAGTTCTCATTTATTAAAAAGTAATTTCTTCCCTGCACTTGGACCCAGACCCTGTTCTTTCCACTGCTCCGTTTCTACCACGCCCTGACATCTTCAAAGGGATAGTTCACCCCATAAATGAAAATTCTATCACCATTTACTGACCTCTGTCATCCCAGATTTTTATGACTTTATTACTTTATTACTTCACATGAACACAAGCAAAAAAATTGTATTTTTATTTTGAACATGCAATTCTCTAATCAGCCACTGAAAGGTTAAAATGAAAGGTTGTGAAAAATGTCCACTCTCTCCCTCTATTGATTGACACTGGTTTCATGTCTCTATCTTCCTGCTGTAGAAAGTTACTACAAAAATAATTCTTCAGGACATCTGAACTCCATTGTGAAGCCTCAGAATATAACGCACGAGTCATACGAAAAAATATCCATTCTCTCTCTATATAGATTAACAGTGGTTTCATGTCTCTGTGTCCCTGCTGTAGAAAGTTATTACAAAGAGAATGTTAATTTTGGACATACAATTCCCTTTTATACCAGTAGGGTTAAAAAGAAAGGTTGTGAAAAATGTCCACTGTCCCCCTCTATAGATTGACACTGGTTTCATGTCTCTGTCTCCCTGCTTAAGAAAGTTATTACAAAAAGAAGGTTAATTTTGGACATGCAATTCCCTTTCCTACCAGTAGGGGTAAAATGAAAGGTTGTGAAAAATGTCCACTGTCCCCTCTCTATAGATTGACACTGGTTTCATGTCTCTGTCTCCCTGCTTAAAAAAAGTTATTACAAAAAGAAGGTTAATTTTTGTACATGCAATTCCCTTTCCTACCAGTGGGGGTAAAAAGAAAGGTTATGAAAAATGTCCACTCTCTCCCTCTATTGATTGACAGTGGTTTCATGTCTCTGTCTCCCTGCTGTAGAAAGTTATTACAAAAAGAAAGTTAAATTTGGACATGCAATTCTATTTTCTACCAGTAAGGGTAAAAAAAAGGTTGTGAAAAATGTCCACTGTCCCCCTCTATTGATTCACACTGGTTTCATGTCTCTGTCTCACTGCTATAGAAAGTTATTACAAAAAGGAAGTTAATTTTGGACATGCAATTCCCTTTTCTACCAGTAGGGGCAAAAAGCAAGGTTGTGAAAAATGTCCACTGGTCCCCTTTATTGATTGACACAGGTTTCATGTCTCTGTCTCACTGCTGTAGAAAGTTATTACAAAATGAAGGTTAAATTGGACATGCGATTCCCTTTTTTACCAGTAGGGGTAAAAAGAAAGGTTGTGAAAAATGTCCACTGTCCCCCTCTATTGATTGACACTGGTTTCATGTCTCTGTCTCCCTGCTGTAGAAAGTTATTACAAAAAGGAGGTTAATTTTGGACATCCAATTCCCTTTTCTACCAGTAGGGGTAAAAAGAAAGGTTGTGAAAAATGTCCACTCTCTCGTTCTATTGATTGACAGTGGTTTCATGTCTCTGTCTCCCTGCTGTAGAAAGTTATTACAAAAAGAAGGTTAATTTTGGACACGCAGTTCCCTTTTCTACCAGCAAGGGTAAAAAGAAAGGTTGTGAAAAATGTCCACTGTCCCCCTCTATTGATTGACACTGGTTTCATGTCTCTGTCTCCCTGCTGTAGAAAGTTATTACAAAAAGAATGTTAATTTTGGACATCCAATTCCCTTTTCTACCAGTAGGGGTAAAAAGAAAGGTTGTGAAAAATGTCCACTCTCTCGTTCTATTGATTGACAGTGGTTTCATGTCTCTGTCTCCCTGCTGTAGAAAGTTATTACAAAAAGAAGGCTAATTTTGGACATGCAGTTCCCTTTTCTACCAGCAGGGGTAAAAAGAAAGGTTGTGGAAAATGTCCACTGTCCCCCTCTATTGATTGACACTGGTTTCATGTATCTGTCTCTCTGCTGTAGAAAGTTATTACAAAAAGAAGGGTAAATTTGGACATGTAATTCCCTTTTCTACCAGTAGGGGTAAAAAGAAAGGTTGTGAAAAATGTCCACTGTCCCCCTCTATTGATTGACACTGGTTTCATGTCTCTGACTCACTGCTGTAGAAAGTTATTACAAAAAGAAGGTTAATTTTGGACATGCAGTTCCCTAATCAGCCACTTGGGGTAAAATGAAAGGTTGTGAAAAATGTCCACTGTCCCCTCTCTATAGATTGACACTGGTTTCATGTCTCTGTCTCCCTGCTTAAAAAAAGTTATTACAAAAAGAAGGTTAAATTTTGTACATGCAATTCCCTTTCCTACCAGTGGGGGTAAAAAGAAAGGTTATGAAAAATGTCCACTCTCTCCCTCTATTGATTGACAGTGGTTTCATGTCTCTGTCTCCCTGCTGTAGAAAGTTATTACAAAAAGAAAGTTAAATTTGGACATGCAATTCTATTTTCTACCAGTAAGGGTAAAAAAAAGGTTGTGAAAAATGTCCACTGTCCCCCTCTATTGATTCACACTGGTTTCATGTCTCTGTCTCACTGCTATAGAAAGTTATTACAAAAAGGAAGTTAATTTTGGACATGCAATTCCCTTTTCTACCAGTAGGGGCAAAAAGCAAGGTTGTGAAAAATGTCCACTGGTCCCCTTTATTGATTGACACAGGTTTCATGTCTCTGTCTCACTGCTGTAGAAAGTTATTACAAAATGAAGGTTAAATTGGACATGCGATTCCCTTTTTTACCAGTAGGGGTAAAAAGAAAGGTTGTGAAAAATGTCCACTGTCCCCCTCTATTGATTGACACTGGTTTCATGTCTCTGTCTCCCTGCTGTAGAAAGTTATTACAAAAAGGAGGTTAATTTTGGACATCCAATTCCCTTTTCTACCAGTAGGGGTAAAAAGAAAGGTTGTGAAAAATGTCCACTCTCTCGTTCTATTGATTGACAGTGGTTTCATGTCTCTGTCTCCCTGCTGTAGAAAGTTATTACAAAAAGAAGGTTAATTTTGGACACGCAGTTCCCTTTTCTACCAGCAAGGGTAAAAAGAAAGGTTGTGAAAAATGTCCACTGTCCCCCTCTATTGATTGACACTGGTTTCATGTCTCTGTCTCCCTGCTGTAGAAAGTTATTACAAAAAGAATGTTAATTTTGGACATCCAATTCCCTTTTCTACCAGTAGGGGTAAAAAGAAAGGTTGTGAAAAATGTCCACTCTCTCGTTCTATTGATTGACAGTGGTTTCATGTCTCTGTCTCCCTGCTGTAGAAAGTTATTACAAAAAGAAGGCTAATTTTGGACATGCAGTTCCCTTTTCTACCAGCAGGGGTAAAAAGAAAGGTTGTGGAAAATGTCCACTGTCCCCCTCTATTGATTGACACTGGTTTCATGTATCTGTCTCTCTGCTGTAGAAAGTTATTACAAAAAGAAGGGTAAATTTGGACATGTAATTCCCTTTTCTACCAGTAGGGGTAAAAAGAAAGGTTGTGAAAAATGTCCACTGTCCCCCTCTATTGATTGACACTGGTTTCATGTCTCTGACTCACTGCTGTAGAAAGTTATTACAAAAAGAAGGTTAATTTTGGACATGCAGTTCCCTAATCAGCCACTTGGGGTAAAATGAAAGGTTGTGAAAAATGTCCACTGTCTCCCTCTATTGATTGACAGTGGTTTCATGTCTCTGTCTCCCTGCTGTAGAAAGTTATTACAAAAAGAAGGTAAATTTTGGACATCCAATTCCCTTTTCTACCAGTAGGGGTAAAAAGAAAGGTTGTGAAAAATGTCCACTCTCTCCTTCTATTGATTGACACTGGTTTCATGTATCTGTCTCTTTGCTGTAGAAAGTAATTACACAATGAAGGTTAATTTTGGAAATGCAGTTCCCTAATCAGCCACATGGGGTAAAATGAAAGGTAGTGAAAAATGTCCACTGTCTCCCTCTATTGATAGACACTGGTTTCATGTCTCTGTCTCCCTGCTGTAGAAAGTTATTACAAAAAGAATGTTAATTTTGGACATCCAATTTCCTTTTCTACCAGTAGGGGTAAAAAGAAAGGTTGTGAAAAATGTCCACTCTCTCCTTCTATTGATTGTCAGTGGTTTCATGTCTCTGTCTCCCTGCTGTAGAAAGTTATTACAAAAAGAAAGTTAAATTTGGACATGCAATTCTATTTTCTACCAGTAAGGGTAAAAAAAAAAGGTTGTGAAAAATGTCCACTGTCCCCCTCTATTGATTCACACTGGTTTCATGTCTCTGTCTCACTGCTATAGAAAGTTATTACAAAAAGGAAGTTAATTTTGGACATGCAATTCCCTTTTCTACCAGTAGGGGCAAAAAGCAAGGTTGTGAAAAATATCCACTGGTCCCCTTTATTGACTGACACAGGTTTCATGTCTCTGTCTGACTGCTGTAGAAAGTTATTACAAAACGAATGTTAAATTGGACATGCGATTCCCTTTTTTACCAGTAGGGGTAAAAAGGTTGCGAAAAATGTCCACTGTCCCCCTCTTTTGATTGACACTGGTTTCATGTCTCTGTCTCACTGCTGTAGAAAGTTATTACAAAAAGAAGGTTAATTTTGGACATCCAATTCCCTTTTCTACCAGTAGGGGTAAAAAGAAAGGTTGTGAAAAATGTCCACTCTCTCGTTCTATTGATTGACAGTGGTTTCATGTCTCTGTCTCCCTGCTGTAGAAAGTTATTACAAAAAGAAGGTTAATTTTGGACATGCAATTTCCTAGTCAGCTACTTGGGGTAAAATGAAAGGATCTGAAAAATATCCGCTCTCACCTTCTATTGATTGACACTGGTTTAATGTGTCTATCTTCCTGCTGTGGAAAGATATTACAAAAAGGAGGTTAATTTGGACATGCAATTCCCTTTCCTAGCAGTAGGGGTAAAAAGAAAGGTTGTGAAAAATGTCCACTGTCCCCCACTATTGATTGACACTGGTTTCATGTATCTGTCTCTTTGCTGTAGAAAGTAATTACAAAATGAAGGTTAATTTTGGAAATGCAGTTCCCTAATCAGCCACTTGGGGTAAAATGAAAGGTTGTGAAAAATGTCCACTGTCTCCCTCTATTGATATACATTGGTTTCATTACAAAAAGAAGGTTAATTTTGGACACCCAATTCCCTTTTCTACCAGTAGGGGTAAAAAAAAAGGTTGTGAAAAATGTCCACTCTCTCCTTCTATTGATTGACAGTGGTTTCATGTCTCTGTCTCCCTGCTGTAGAAAGTTATTACAAAAAGAAAGTTAAATTTGGACATGCAATTCTATTTTCTACCAGTAAGGGTAAAAAAAAAAAGGTTGTGAAAAATGTCCAATGTCCCCCTCTATTGATTCACACTGGATTCATGTCTCTGTCTCACTGCTATAGAAAGTTATTACAAAAAGGAAGTTAATTTTGGACATGCAATTCCCTTTTCTACCAGTAGGGGCAAAAAGCAAGGTTGTGAAAAATGTCCACTGGTCCCCTTTATTGATTGACACAGGTTTCATGTCTCTGTCTCACTGCTGTAGAAAGTTATTACAAAACGAAGGTTAAATTGGACATGCGATTCCCTTTTTTACCAGTAGGGGTAAAAAGAAAGGTTGTGAAAAATGTCCACTCTCTCGTTCTATTGATTGACAGTGGTTTCATGTCTCTGTCTCCCTGCTGTAGAAAGTTATTACAAAAGAAAGTTAATTTTGGACATGCAGTTCCCTTTTCTACCAGCAGGGGTAAAAAGAAAGGTTGTGAAAAATGTCCACTGTCCCCCACTATTGATTGACACTGGTTTCATGTATCTGTCTCTTTGCTGTAGAAAGTTATTACAAAACGAAGGTTAATTTTGGACATGCAATTCCCTTATCAGCCACTTGGGGTAAAATCAAAGGATGTGAAAAATATCAACTCTCTCCTTCTATTGATTGACACTGGTTTCATGTGTCTGTCTTCCTGCTGTAGAAAGTTATTACAAAAAGAAGTTTAATTTTGGACATGCAATTCCTTTTCCTAGCAGTAGGGGTAAAAAGAAAGGTTGTGAAAAATGTCCACTCTCTCCCTCTATTGATTGAAACTGGTTTCATGTCTCTGTCTCACTGCTGCAGAAAGTTATTACAAAAAGAAGGTTAATTTTGGACATGCAATTCCCTAATCAGCCACTTGGGGTAAAATGAAAGGATGTGAAAAATATCCACTCTCTCCTTCTATTGATTGACACTGGTTTAATGTGTCTATCTTCCTGCTGTAGAAAGTTATTGCAAAAAGGGGGTTAATTTTGGACATGCAATTCCCTTTCCTAGCAGTAGGGATAAAAAGAAAGGTTGTGAAAAATGTCCACTGTATAGATTGACACTGGTTTCATGTCTCTGTCTCCCTGCTGTAGAAAGTTATTACAAAAAGGAGGATAATTTTGGAATTCCCTTATCAGCCACTTGGGGTAAAATGAAAGGTTGTGAAAAATGTAAACTCTCCCCCTCTACTGATTGACACTTGTTTCATGTCTCTGTCTCCCTGCTGTAGAAAGTTATTACAAAAAGGATATTTTTAACATGCAATTCCCTAATCAGCTACTAGGGGTAAAATGAAAGGTTGTGAAAAATGTCCACTCTTTCCCTCTATTGATTGACACTGGTTTCATGTCTCTGTGTCCCTGCTGTAGAAAGTTATTACAAAAAGAAGGTTAATTTAGGACATGCAATTCCCTTTTCTACCAGTAGGGGTAAAAATAAAGGTTATGAAAAACGTCCACTGTCCCACTCTATTGATTGACACTGGTTTCAGGTCTCTGTCTCACTTCTGTAGAAAGTTATTACAAAAAGAAGCTTAATTTTGGACATGCAATTCCCTAATCAGCCACTTGGGGTAAAATGAAAGGAAGTGAAAAATGTCCACTCTCTCCTTCTATTGATTCACACTGGTTCCATGTCTCTATCTTCCTGCTGTAGAAATTTATTACAAAAAGAATGTTAATTTTGGACATGCAATTCCCTTTTCTACCAGTAGGAGTAAAAAGAAAGGTTGTGAAAAATGTCCACTGTCCCCTTTATTGATTGCCACGGGTCTCATGTCTCTATCTTCCTGCTGAAGAAAGTTACTACAAAAAGAAGGTTTTTCTACCAGTAGGGGTAAAAAGAAAGGTTTTGAAAAATGTCCACTCTCTCCCTCTATTGATTTGAACTGGTTTCATGTCTTTGTGTCACTGCTGTAGAAAGTAATTACAAAAAGAAGCTTAATTTTGGACATGCAATTCCCTTTTCTACCAATAGGGGTAAAAAAAAAAGGTTGTGAAAAATGTCCACTGTCCCCCACTATTGATTGACGCTGGTTTCATGTATCTGTCTCACTGCCGTAGAAAGTTATTACAAAAAAGGTTAATTTTGGACATGCAATTCCCTAATCAGCCACTTGGGGTAAAATAAAAGAATGTGAAAAATATCCACTCTCTCTCTCTATAGATTGACAGTGGTTTCATGTCTCTGTGTCCCTGCTGTAGAAAGTTATTACAAAGAGAAGGTTAATTTTGGACATACAATTCCCTTTTATACCAGTAGGGGTAAAAAGAAAGGTTGTGAAAAATGTCCACTTTCCCCCTCTATAGATTGACACTGGTTTCATGTCTCTGTCTCCCTGCTTAAGAATGTTATTACAAAAAGAAGGTTAATTTTGGACATGCAATTCACTAATCAGCCACTTGGGGTAAAATGAAAGGATGTGAAAAATGTCCACTCTCTCCCTCTATTGAGTGATACTGGTTTCATCTCTATATCTTCCTGCCGAAGAAAGTTATTACAAAAATAATGTTATTTTTGGACATGCAATTCCCTATTCAGCCACTTGGGGTAAAATTAAAGTATGTGAAAAATATCCACTCTCTCCCTCTATTGATTGACACTGGTTTCATGTCTCTATCTTCCTGCTGTAGAAAGTTATTACAAAAGAAGGTTAATTTTGGACATGCAATTCCCTTTTCTACCAGTAGTGGTAAAAAGAAAGGTTGTTAAAAATGTCCACTGTCCCCCACTTTTGATTAACACTGGTTTCATGTCTAAATGCCCTTTAACTAAAAAGCTATTACAAAAACACATACTGAGCTATAGCAAAAAACGAAGAAAGTTTGCACTTTCCCCACGGTCCCTAACTGAAGGCTCTGCTGAGAGCGTTCCCTCCCGGCTTTCTGCACATTGCGACGGCTAGTACGGGGCCGTGCTTAT